>NC_085140.1:181430193-181700071 GCF_024139115.2 Armigeres subalbatus | reverse complement strand
TGTTTTTTATTTATAAATTCGCCAGTAATTTATTCTAAAATTCCTCAAAAATCCTTTGAAGATAACTTCAAAATTTCCGTAAGATTTCTTCAAAACATCCTGGAAGGAATCCAGTAATTCTTTCAAAAATCTTCAGAATTCCTTGAATTTCCATAACATAATAGTCAATACTTACACCTTCCTTTCTTTAATTTCTTTCAAAAGCATCCTAAGAAATGCGGAAATTGATGCAAGAATTCCTTCGCAAATCCTTGAGGAATAATTTTAGAAATTAGCCTTGAATTCTCCCAACCTTCTAGTATAATATTCAAAGAACTCATGGTGAATTTCTGACTCCTGAAGGATTTTAAAAGGAACTCCTGAAGGAATTTCCGACATGCTCCGATTTTTCAAAGAATTTCTTTGGGCATTACTTAAAGATTTCCTTCGAAAATTCCTCAAGGGATTTCTTTGAAAATCATCCGAAACAACTTGAAATAAATCTAAAATCCTGTTTAAATTCCTCCGGATGCTCCTTCGAAAATTGAAAGAATGAATTTTAAGAATAACCTCAGTTCAAAACTTCCTCCTGGATTTCTTTCGGAAATTCTTTGAATCATTTATTTAGCAAAACTTTTATGATTTAACATTTTCTCTGGAAATACCTCTTGAAACACCTTTGAAATATCTACGGAAAATATTTTGGTATCTTTCGGATATTCCTTCAAAATTCATTAGGCAGCGGTTCTCAACCTTTTCCTTGAGAGGTAATCATTTGAACTTTTGAATTCATTGAGGTTCCCCCTAATGTTTATCGTCGTAATGAAAATAAGGGTAGCTAATAAGATATATGAAAGACGAACCTGAGAACTAAAGTGATAAATGGCTCTCCATCATTCACATGGTTTCTATCGAAAAAAGTTTTTGAAATTGTTCCGTGAAATTTTCCAATTCAAATTGAGCTTATACATCAATCTTCCAAACCTCTTGAAAGGACGCTTCCGAGCCTCTTGAAAGGAGGTCTTGGACCCTCTTGAAAGGAAGGCTTCTAAAAATATTTAAAGGAGGCTTTCAAACCCCAAAAAGAGACTAACGAGTCACTTGACATGAGGCTTCCGTTCTTCTCGAAGTGGGCTTCCGAGCCTCTTGAAAGGAGCTTCGAACTCTCTGAAGGAGGTCTCTAAGGCTCTTGAAAGAGGCTTCGAGCCTCTTAAAAGGGCTTCTGGAATCTTGAAAGAAGGCGTCCAAGCCTCTTAAAGAGAGTTTCAGACTTTTGAACGAGGCCTCTAAAGCGGAAAAAGGCCTATATAAGCTTTTGAAACCCTAGCAACAAAATGTTGAACATAGGCCATTACACTCATATGTGACCAGATTTAGTCACAATCATGTTATACCATTTCTGTCAACTTGTGCTGCTTGGGAAAGAGGCTTCGATTATCTTGAAAGGAGGCGAACCTCCTGAAAGAAGGCTTTCGACCCTCTTGAAAGGATGCTTCCAAGCTTCTCGAAAAAAGGCTTCTGAGGCATCTGAACCATTTGGAATGGGCCTCTAAGGCTCTTGAAGAAGTCTTCTGAGTCTCTTAGGAGTCTCCTTTTTCGCCCTTCTTGAAAGGATGCTTCCGCACTTCTTGAAAGGGCCTACAGACCTATGGAAAAAGGCTTCGGAGCTCTGGAAAGAAGGCTTCCGAGTCTCTTGAAAGGAGGTCTCTGAACCATTTGGAAGAGGCCTCTTAGGATCTTGAAAGGAGACCTCTGAGCCTTAATAATGAGAAGCATCCGAGCCTCTTGAAAGAAGGCGCTTTTTATTCTTCATAGAAGGCTTCGTAGCCTTTTGAAAGGAGGCTTTTGATCCTCTTAAAGAAGGCTTCTAAGAACGCGATGGAGGCTTCAAGCCTTTTAGAAAAGGCGTACGAGTCTCTAAAATGAGACTCCCGAGCGCTTTGAAAGGAGGCTTCTGATACTCTTGAAAGGAGGTCTGTAAGCCTCTTGAAAGGAGGCTTTCAGGCCTCTTGAAGAAGGTTCCGAGTCTTTTGAAAGAAGTCTTTTGGGCCTGTTGAAAGGACGCTTTCGAGCGTCTTGAAAGGATGCTTTTGAGCCTCTTGGAAGAAGGCTTTCGAACCTTTAAAGCCATTTAAATGGGGGCTTCTCAACGTTCAGATTCTAGATTCTAGTAGGGCATTTTGTCCTACAGACTTTCAAACACTGTGCTGGTTGTGGTAGGCAAGATTAACTAGACTTTGAATGACTGATCGCCATGCTTATTATGTACAACACAAAGTTTTAGAATCAAAGTTAAACAGATATCAAAACTTTATCAATAGATTTTTATTGAATTGTAATACATCCATTACGCATTTTTGTCGAGGTACCTTCAGAGGTACATGCATCCCAGTTTTAGAATTGCTGCCTTAGAATTTGTTTTGGTTTTGAAAATTTACGTAGGAATTTCTTCGGAAGATCTTTAGATTTTTTGATTTTTATAGAATTCATTTCACGGAAATTCTATAGAGATTCCATCAGAAATACCTTTATGTATATCTTTAGAAATTCATTCAGGATTTTCTGTTAATGTTGAACTTAATTTCAAAATTAAAAAACACAAATAAAGATAAAGAAAAAATTAGTTCCATAAACATCCTCCAGAAATTCCTTTAAAATATCATCCAGCAAATCTTCCAGAACTTCCTATAGGAAATTTATTGAGGAATTGATTATGACATTTCTCAGTTTTCAGCAACTCTTTCAGAAATAGCTTTGGAAATTCCACTTTCTTCAGAATTTCTTTCGATTCCCATGGGAAAGTGGCCAACTGTTTTCCAAGCTGAAGTTCAGGCTTTCTTGAATGCTCTAATTTATGCTTACGCCGATATTACAGGCATTCAAATATTTGCATAATGTCTGAAAGTCAAGCAGCATTGAATGCTCTGGAAACAAGATGCACATCTGAACTCGTTTGGAAATGTGTTCAGTCACTCCAAACCTTTTCTAGTCGTAACAAAGTGAACCTGTATTGGGTTCCTGGTCATTGTGGCATTGAAGAAGTGAACGAGCTGATATGCTGGCAAGACTTGGTTCATCTCGACAATTTATAGGTCCCGAACCATTTTGTGGTGTATCTGCGTGTTCTCTTAGAATGGAGCTCAAGTTTTGGGAACATTCAAAAATAGAAAACATCTGAAAACACCTTAATTGCGAAACAGTCCAAACGTTTCATCACACCAAACGTAGTTATCACTCGCAAAATTTTAGATCTCTCAAAAAGACCTTAGCACATATACAGGTCTTAAAACTGGCCATTGCCCAGCCGATATCACTTGAAGCTGCTAGGAAAACTTCAAGATAATATATTCGTTTCTGCGCATATATGTAGAGGAACATCTGTTATGCCATTGTCCGGTAATTTTTGAAAAAGAATACAGTTCTTCAACAAATTGCCCGTCTATGGGCTCAAAAGGTATGGTCGAATATATTCTGGATGATGCACGAGAAAGGCACTATTAACGCTAGGTGGATTAATCTGGGGTTTTGAGTAAAAATTTACTCAGTACATCATAAAGGGCTATACCATACTTTGCTGCTTCGTATTTATTCGAGCCAATATCATCTATGAAACTAACTGACTGGATTTCATTTAAATCGTGTCTCGATTGGTACACTTATACTCCGCATGTCATTGTATTTCTTTTCAAAGAATTTTGGTCATTTAGTCGAAAAGTGTTTGGTCGAATAAAATTTCATCGAAGGGACATTTGATCGAATGCATATTTGGTCAAAATTGAATTGCAGTTTAAATTTTCATGTAACATTTACTCTTTCTTTCATTTAAAACCCACCAAATTTCACTCAACGAAATATCATTCGACTAAATGTCTTTCGACCAAATGGTCGAAATTACTTATAGCAATACGTAACTTCTAGAAACTACAATCAAATGTATAATTTTGAATCAATAAACTCTCCGTCCTATAAACATTTGAGGTGTGCTTTTTTATTCCAAATAAATATATAAACAATATTGATTACCTTTTACATAAGTTTTATGGTTTCAAACATAAATTTTATTTGTATAATGGAAAATAAATTTCATTGACCTCACACATAAATTTTATTTGTCAGCGCAAATAAACTTCATGTACTTTTGAACATAGCTTTTATTTGACAAAGATTTGATATTATATGTCTCAACACGCAGAAAAATTACGGTAGACTCAAACATATTCTAGGTGAAATTAAACATAAATATGGAAGAATAATCATATTGTCGCAATCAAACAACGTTAATTATGTTTGAATCCAATACACATTCCTAGTTGTTTAACTGAAGTGTATTGTTGTGCCAAACATACATATTATTGTTTTGGTTCGGCTGCTAAAAATGTTTCCCCTATCAATTCCAATTAATATTCATATTCTGGTAGCATCAGTCTACCGATTACATATATGCGCATCAATGTTCATACTTCATTTACTTACCTTTTACCTAAATTCATCCTCATCAACAATTTAAAGTATTGAAAAATATGCTTCCACTCTTTTGCTGCTTTGTGCAGCTTCCGAGTTTTTATTTACATCTAAAGAGCTAGCTTAGGGCTGCCTACTACCTGCATAGAAAAAAATACTTCGCTCATTAAGCACAGATTATAAACACATTTTAATATTAATACAGTTATTCGCTGTTTTCACACATTAAGATCTTAAATGCTTTTTCTAGTATTGTATTATTAACTACATCATTTGCACAACAATACATATGGTTAAAGTTCAGAGAACAGTTGATGAATGATTGTATAAAATCCGTCTATCAAGGCCTTTTTTCGACTTTTTCCATCCTGTGTACAGTTTTTTTGTTTAAAAAGTTTATTTCAAAACCCGTGTAGTGTGGTGAGATTTTTATCGGATGCTTTGTCCAGTGTATTATATATAGAGTTACGCAAAGAGTGAAGCCAAATCTACCTATTGAACTGTCAAACCGTCTACCTATTGAGCAAAGTAAACAAATGCTAGTTGGTATAAGGGAATGCACAATGCCTTAATGATTATTAATATGGAGAATTGTCTCACGAACTGAAATGGGAAGACCAACGAAACAGCTTCAAAATCCTTCACACACCCCCAATAAAGTAGCAACAAGAAACTCGTTAATGTGTTTGCACTCTGTGGGTGACTTGGTTATCAAATTAAAAAGCTTTAACAGCAGAATAATTCCGTGAAGTCACTTTAAGGGTTGAACAAAATGAAAGTTGCAAACAGAATAACAAGAAGATCATTCAGGGTCAAGGCAGAAGATCCTCTTGCGCAACTCTATATGAATAGACTCTGGCTCTGTCCAAGTCGCAGCAGAGTCTCAGCCAAGCCGGTGCGCAGTTCCGCTTCTAGTTCCTGACCTGATAGCACTTCTCGCAGTTGCTGAAGACCACCAAATCACACATTAATTTGACTGGTACATGGATCTGGTAGACAAACAGCAGAAGCAAGTGAGCAGGAAGTGGAAGGCACCACCGTGATCGGGGATGGCAATAATTCCAGTGCTGTTCGGGGTATCGGTAGCGTGGAGTATTCTGACACGATCGATCAAGGCGAATTGCGCTATCGTCAGGCACCCTGGTAGTAATAAATCCATTGGGAATAGCAGAAAAGCGGCACTGGCAACGCAACTCAAACACCATCACCTGATTGCATCTTTCTAGCCGGGCTCTGTGGGCTCCTGAAAGCAGTGCTAATGGCGGCAGTTTTGAACATGAACGGCGGTGGCGGTTTCGGTGGCCACATCGTGGTGCTCTTGGATCGACTTGTCCATAAATCATCTGTTTCAACCTGATAATTCCACGATAATTTGATGCAAACAAACCAAGAGAAAATGCTATAAAAGGATATTAACTTGGTTGGTGTCTATTTATTTTTTTCAGGTACGCAAAGTACCAATGGTGTCATTAATTTATAATTAAATTTTCAATATAAAGGAACCGAAATAATCTGGGGTAAGATATAAAAATTGAAAGAAATTGAAAATAATTATCTAAGATAATAATTAATCTTTTGCACAAATTCTCCTGATATGCTTCAATTATAACTTCCAAATAAGGGTTATTGTTCGAATCTCCCAAAGTGGATGATATCTCAACATTATGTTGCACAAGGCGGACGCTGGAGCAATAATGTGGGTACGATAGCAGGATATGTTGCAAGAATGCCGGACAAACCCTGCAAGATGGTGTTCGCTTCCGATCCGGCAGGTACGAGACGGCGTGGAGCGCAGCGGAGCGAGATGGGCAGACCAGGTGCAAACGACTTATGAGCCTGGGGTGTATCATCTGGAGGATGGAGAGATGCGGCCTCGAACTGTGCATTGTATACGTCAAATTTGTTGATTCACTATAAAAGGCAATCAATATTGTTTATATATTTATTTGGAATAAAAAAGACACACCTCAAATGTTTAAAGGACGGAGAATTCATTGATTCAAAATTATACATTTGATTGTAGTTTTAGCTCCGCGCATCATAAATTCTTAACTGGAAATGATTATAGATGAAATTCCTGTAAGCCGACAATCCCACGACCAGCTGCGTGATAGAAACGGGTATAAACTATCAGGAGTAATCAGCTCTACACTACATCCGTGGTACTGCTTCGTGCGTGCGCAATATAGCCATCAAAGAAGTATTTTATTTTCCTTTTGCCACAACAATCAATCACTTCCGGAAAGGGATTCCCTGTTTAAACTGTTGGGATTAGAGTGGCCGAGGACTCTCGTTGATTCTGATTTTCAGAGCAGCAGCGTTTTAGCTGCAAGCTCCTCCATGTTTGGGCTCCTTGGCGTTTTTTAAGTTTTGTCGGTTTCTAGTTCCTTCATGAACTTAAACCGGCGTATAACTTGAGGAGTTTTTCATCCAGGATTCTTTCTTGAGGAAAATTACCGCAGAAGTTTAACAGAAAGCTTCAATCTGCTAGGAATTAATGTAAAAAATATATGAGTTATTCACCTTTGTGAAAAATGCTTTTGCTGCGGATGATGGTACGAACAGAGTGGAGTAAAGTTTCATTCAAAGGTAAAGAATATATGTGAACCTATATATCAATCTAAATCTATGAGAAATTATTAATATTGTTTATATATCATCGCAAAAATGTTGCGGTACGAAACTGCTACCATTCCGAGGGTTAATTTAAGAATACCGCACCCGACGATTTTCAGTGCAGACAACGAACCCTGTTTGATTTTACCATGCGCGCAGTTAAAATCAACTGTGGTCCTGGTGGAATAAGTTGTTGCATGAACTGAATCAGAGGTGAATTTGTCCGAATGCGTGGTTAATTTAACTGAAAAATTTCAGTAGGTTGTAACATACGGCGTAGTCTAAGCAAAATAGTAACCGTAATTTTTTCCTGTGTATGTTCACATACATAAATAAAATAAGTTTCCTACAAATATGTGTTAAATAACCTACTCTATAATTGGTATAGGGGGTGTGGCATGATCATTATAAACCTCTAACATAAAAAATGAGTTCCCTTTACCTTATAATAGTATTGTTGGATTCGGAATAAATTTTAGCATTGCATTTTATTAGTGTGCATAATAAACATAATTGTACATCAAACATGACATTTGTAGTTAGCGTAAGTAGCGCTATTTCACTAGTAAACTAAGCCATCATCTAAATTTGTACATTCTCGGCGTTAAATCAGAACAAATTGATGAGCTTCCCGTCAACGGATCCAGGGACTCTCGGATATTTTAATCCCTCCTGTTTTCTTCCGCGATTTTCAGCAAAAATGGGATAGCGTAGCACCAACAGTTCCTGACGCGGCATTCCGCCATAAAACGGCAAGGTGTTCTCTGCCTTTCGCATTTCGACAAATGCATAGAAGAATAGTTAGCTGAAATAATCAAAAGTTATTCTTCAATATTATCCTGCGAATCTAAATAAAATGAAGATAGTACTCACGTTAATTCCGTTTGCTGGAGATTGGTTCAGCCTTCTGCGTTTATTCACCATCAAGACGTAAAGTTGATTTTTACCATACCATCGAATAATATGTCTTTTAACTCTTTTTAATGTGTATTGCTGGGTTTACAGTGTACACTCCAAATAATCTAACGTTGTTTCCACCTGAATTTTCAGATACATTTTCTTGCACACGTAACAGCAAATGCTTCAGAAAATTCAGGTGAAACTTAAGTGTCCGGTGAATTCTATCCAAACTCAGTAGAGCTTACCTGATTTTCACGTAGAATGAAATTCTATCGAAAAGTCAGGTAAAAGTTACGTTAATTTCAGGTGGAAAAAATCTACGTACTTTTCAGGTGGAAACAACGTGCAGATTTTTTTTAAAAAGGATGTTCGAGGTTGGGTGAATTGGCCCTGACGAAAGCGAGAAACAAAATGAGGGCCAGCTGATGCTTTTTTATTTCACCCAACAAGGGATATAGGACGTCAATTTTAAAATGCTTATTAAAGCGTTAAAACACATTTTAGCCTAAAATTGTTCACTTTTTTGGGTTAGAAATTTAATTTACTTTCATATAGGTAACACGAAAGGTGAATTATTTTGATTAAAAAACATGTGTAGATGAGGAACCTAACATGTAGTTTTTTCAAAATTCTAACCCTACGTATTTAAAAGTTTTCAACATATCACTGTTAATAACATTTTCAAAGCATTTTAAAATATACTTCCTATACTTCACCATGTTGAAAAACAGTGATTTCACGCACACGTCCGTCGCCGCTAGATGGCAACAGCGCGGCTGCGTCAAAGGAATTGATCTCACTTTTGGTAGTTTATTTCTTCCGTGTAGCATCAGTCTCGGCAGTGTCACATGAAAAGGCCTATTTCTGAGTGTACGTAGTTCAATGTCGCACCTTTGCGTACAACCCGGATTTGGCTGTACCCAACGAGCTTAGATACTGGGTGAGAAAATCCATATTCTGTGTAAGCTCTCACTACTACATTCGGACGAGCTCCCTTAAGAATCCGTGCAATTATGTACGTCAACATTTTTTGTTTACATTTTTCATTATCCACTAATACGCTTGCATTTGGTCCTCCTCCTCACCTTAGTATCTAAGTCATTGGGCTGCACCTTCGAGTTGTATTTCATTCGTGGAGTAGTGTTCATACGCCGGTGGCAGAAACCTTTTAAATATAAATTATTTTTAATTAAAATAGTTGTTAGTGGAAGAAGTTGAATTTTAATAACAATGCCGCCATCAAAGGAGCGTTTGGCTCGGATTAAGCTGGCTAAACAGGAATTCCTGATTAAAAAAGGAATGGTTCAAAGGGTAAGTTCTGATTGAACTACTTTTATTTAAAACCGCCATTTTGTGATTTTGAGGTTAGCGTCGCCGCATGGCAGCGGAAGAACACCGGGAACATATAATTATAAACCGAAACCATGATTTTTTATTCTCTAAACGGTACCTCTGATTTTCATGTTTTCCTCTCACACTGCTGCCAAATCGACTCAAATTGATGAAAAACCAGTTGTTACTCACTTTTGAATAACCACGGCTTTTCTACAAATTTGGGCTGATTTTGCAGCAGTGTGAGTGAAACAGCATGAACAATCTGGGTACATCTGAATTGTTGCACGAAGAAGAAGTAGAACGAATGGCATTTGAAAAAAAATGAACGGTAAGCATAGGGTAATGACACAAGTTGATATACGTTTGCGTGCGTTTGACAGTTTTCCCATGGAAAACTGTCAAAACGCACGCAAACGTACCAATTGTGTTTGGCCCATAAGGCATAAGCCTGAAAATCACCCTCCCCGTATTCGCCTACCGATTTTAAAATTTTAATTTTCGAATTTCAAGTTTTCTAATAATTGTTCAATAGAAGGATGAAAACCTGTTTACAACAACTAGTTTTCAAGAAAATTTTCAAGGTGGGGAAGGGCGATGTCTGGGTGCCTTACCCTAAACAAAATTTTAAAACTCTTCTCAAAAATTCTTGAAGCAGTAATTTAATTAAAAACGGTTAGCAGTACGGGGTTGGATTTTTGTCATATTGTATAGAATTTTATTTTGTGATATTGCACTTTATACACACTGTACGAAAAGTCGTTAAGTTAACCGTTTTTAATTAAATTGCTTCTAGAATTTTCGAGAAGAGTTTGAAAATTTTATCCGTATGCTTTCTCGTTAATTTTTTGCCTTTCTCGTATACTAAGTATACGTAAAGGCTATACTATTGCTCCAAAACAAACTTTTATAGAAGGCTCAGGGACCCATAGAGTTATATGTATACTGATCGACGCGCACCACACGTACCAAAATGTAGCATCAAACTGCAGACCTCTAGTTTTTTTTTTATTTTATTTTGCTAATTATCTAACACATACATTCATCTCTTTAGACTAGGTGTTCCGTGTTTTCTTAACACTATCATCCTTATTTGCTATATTATATTTTAGTTATTATTAATACATGTCAATTGCCTCTGGCAGTTAGTATTTTCTCTGGTTGAATTGAACCATTTAGGAATTACAATGTTTTTAATTTAAACTAACCCTAACCTAATTTATATTAAGGGTACAAGGAGCTAACCGTTGCAATAGAAGATTGCGACGATTTTTGTCTAAAGTTGAAATTATTTTGTTGGACATTTGTTGCAATGTCTCAATATTAGAAATTCTATGAAGTTCATTGGTACTATACCACGGAGGCAACTTTTAGAATCATTTTTCAAAATTTTATTTTGAATCCTCTGAAGTGCCTTCTTTGTGGTATTGCAGCAACTAGTCCATATTGGCACAGCTTACAACATGGCTGGCCTAAATGTGTATTAGGTACTTTTCACTCAAATCGAAGGTTTAGTGTAGGAACCCAAAATTAAGTTAGTTTTTCTTGAAATTAAGTAAAGTTCACTTAATACCAAATAAAATATACTTAATTTTAAATAGCAACTACCCAAAATTTTTGGTAAATTTCACTCAACTTTTGTAAACATGAGATTACCCACTTTACTGCCCTTTGTTGAGTGGTTTTACTCTTCATTTTATAACAACAAAGGGAAGAGGGAGGGAGATGCAGAGAAAAAAAGTACCTAAAATTAGGTACTTTTTCTACCCGTGTAGAGAATTGTCCAAAATTTGTTTCAACAAGAAACTCCCAAGGTTTCGAAAACTTTGGTTTCAAACGAAGAATATAATTTATGCTTGATACGTCTATTAATGACAATGGCGGCCCCACCACAGGCGCTGTCAAGACGTTAATTGCGGTAAATAAAATAATTTGGATCTCTTTTGATGGAGAGTCCAGCTTTTTGATATGTTTCAGTTATAATGGCAATGTGTACATTATGAACTGCTAGGAAGTTGAATAATTCATCTTCCTTACCCTTTAAAGAGCGGGCATTCCAATTTAATATTTTCAAAAAAATATTTGGATCCGTTCAAACGAAGTCCAATAAAAAATTTTTGAGTAAATTTGATACCAACCTGAACAGCTTCAGTTTTGGTGTTTGCTTTGAACATTGCATCAATAATGTGATGCAATTGTTCATTTAAAAAATCAAAGTAGGAAGCAGACTTGCTACCGGATTCGTCAGAAAGAACGTTAATTTCCGTTGATGAATGGGTATGAAAATCCTTCATTGTCGGTAAATTTTCAGAAATGAAATTTTGTCTGTCTGCAGCGATGCTTGCATAGGTAGGTATTTTTGAAAAATTAGAATTCAACGAACTGTTCATTACCTGGTGAGAGGTAGGAGAAAAAGTTGTTCGTTGATTGTGATGGGTAAGATTTGCTCGATCGGCAAATGATTGTGGATTTTGAGCGTTTGCAATATGTTTACCCTGTGTATCTGGGATCCTTGGCGTGAGAAGTTCCACCACAAATCATGCATTTAGCATCCGTGTGGCAATGTTTAGTTCCGTGACCTCACTTTTGGCACGCACGGAATGGGAATGGGGTTTTGGAAATTTCCCCCAGGCCTGCGGAAATGTTCCCATGTAACACGGACATGGGACATAATATAGGCCTTTTCCAAACTTTTCATATTATTTAGTTCACTTTTGTTAAAGTGAACTAAATAAAATTCTTAAGAAATAACCCTCTGGGAAGTATCAGAGCGAGATTTCTTTTTCATCTTAATTATTTGGTCTGGTGAAAATCCAAGTAATTGAGAAATTTCAATTTTAATCTCATCCAGTGATTTTTCATCACTGGGGGGACCTTTCAAGACAACTTTGAACAATCGCTCAGTTTTGTCGTCGTACGTGAAGAATTTATGGCACTTCTCAGTTACATACTGAAGAAGACGTTTGCGATCGCCAAAGGATCCCGGCAAACAGAGATGTCCTACACAGTTGGCAAACATTTCGCTCTTTTATTTTTTACAATTTTTAACAATCATATAAAATTCATTCAGTGAGTTCAACTATTAGATGGATATTTGAGTTTTCGAAATGTCACTTCAATATGACAAAATAGTGCACGCCAAACAACGCAAGTGCGCGCACAGCAAATACACCGGCGTGTTTTACACGCCGGTGTATTTGCTGTGTGCACGCAATGATGGCTCCGGTGTGTATTATTTTGCCAGATCGAAGTGACATTTCAAGCTTTAATATCCATCCATTAGTTGCACTAACTAAATGAATTATATGATTGTTAAAAATTATGAAAAATTTAAGAGCAGATATTGTGCCAACTGTGTAGGACATCTCTACCGGCAAAACTGCTGCAGTCACCTTCTGGCAATCTGAAATGAAACCTTGACCCCTGAAGGTTACTCAAAATTTCAAAAGATTGCTCAGTTCGATAGGAGAAGAATTATTTCCAATGTTAGAGTCTAAAGGAACATCTAAAGTCTCAGCTTCCTTCTGTTTTTTCCGCGCTTTGGCAGGATGGTCTTGAAACCTTGTTTCTTAGAAGGAAGTGGAGAATTCAGAGACTCACCCTTCCTCTTGTTTTTATTAATGCCCATTGCTGAGCGTGGAGACGTGACCTCTAAGAGGGTTTTTTTTTCCAGAACGGTGTCCCTGCAGGATTAACACCGCTTGTCGGAATTTTACTTCCGCAAACGGGTCAGACGTAAAACGAAGGCGCGGGTCCAAGCAAAGATCTTAACAGGATCAGTGGATACAAATAGTGCTGAGAAGCACTGTTAAAATTGAAATAGCTTCGGGTAGGGTAACCGTACCCTTAGTGGAGGTAGCACCAATAGTGGAGGTAGTGGGGTTTTAATGAGATTTATCATATTTATAGACTTTACGATAGTTTCAGCTGATGCGTCGTGCTTTAAATATCCTGTTAAATGCAACTTACCTTAAGTTTTCGCTTGAAAAACTTTTGAAAACAATGATTTTCCTTAACAAAATTGACTCCCTTGCACCTATAGTGGTGCAACTGTACCAATAGTGGCGAGTCTCATAAGAAACCAATGGATAGCACCACTATAGGAACCAGTACTGAGATTTTCATTTTCATTGAGAGAGGTCACGCGATATTTACACTTTATTCTCTCCCGCTTTCATAGAAAACATAAACATTGAAAGGAATCCTGCTAAATTTTCACAGATTTTTATTTCATGAAAGCGCTTCAAACTAGTGTAAACAAGCTGTTTCTTTTTCAATAATGTTACTTCTAACTCAAAAATCAAAAAGAATACAATCATTGTATCGATTAGTCATCGTTATTTACACAGATCTATTAAAACTATTTAGAAATTTAGATTTCAAAACAAAGCACATTCCTATCATGACTGCTTGTAATGTGACAGGTGACCGGGATATGGCTACATTTTCATTTGGTTTCTTGAAAATGAAAATGCAACTGTTTTCGCTTTCACATGACAGTCACGAAAACTAGCAGTACTGATAGGAACCAACATTAATTTTTACCGCCACTAAAGGAACAGTGTACCCATAGTGGTGCAAGCAATATTTGGTAATTGCTGATGATAAATGACATCTATCTCATTTTTGTTAGCAAATTTATTAGTTTATCTATTGACTAAGATAATAAAGCAGTAAATTTCCCATAATTATCAATTTTTAAAAAATATTTTCTTTTGTAGATCTACTAATACCTCCACTATTGGTACCGTTACCCTAGTATTAAAAACTTCCTTCCACAAAGAGAGAATAGAACCGCACAGCACGATGCGGTCTGGGGTTGCAGATTTCTAGTGATGTCCAAAATGCACCCCTGAGGCAAAATGGCCTCACTCATAAAATCGCTCATATAATCTGTTGTAGTACATTTATGAACGAATATTACCATTACAATTCATAATGAGTTATCCACAAGGAATGTAAAATAACAACATTGCCAATGACAACAACATTATCCTCTCTTGCAAATGTTGGGACAAACTCAACTCGCAATAAGCGTTTGTCCCAAACTGCAACAGAATAGGACAATGATCGCCTGTCATACATTTTGAGAAGTAGTCGGTTTCCGAAGATGTTTTTGGTTAAATTAGTATCAATTATCATAGATTAGACATAAACTTAACCATCTGTTGACATGATTTGCGTTTTACTTCTGAAATAAACAAGTTATCGCAGTTTGAAAAGTTCACAACAATTACCTCTTCATGTTTATTGCAAATAAAATGGAACGCAACAATGTCTTTATCCTCTGCAGATAGGGACAAAGAGTTATCGCTATTCTCTTTTGTCGCTTGTTTTTTGCATTTTTCAGCGACAATTACATTCCTTGGTTATCCATCATTGAGTTCCATTGGAAAAAATTTACAAAATCGCTTCATATTCACTCAAATTTAACGATTTGCTATTTTTCCACCACATCCGTAAGATTGTAGCTCAATCCAATAAGAAAAAACAAACAACCATGCGTTCACCATCATTCGGACGTATTGGCCCAGGCTTATTTTTAAAACATTTTTTAAATGCGTTAGAAAGGCATGAAAACCTCATTGTTTTGAATAGGAGATCATTGTGAAATGTAGCTGGGTTTGTAAATTTTGCAACTATACGTATAAATGGTGGGGTATTTTTGTTTATGTGGGCGAAAACATCGAAAAAACATAAGGGGTGCATTTTGGACCGTTCCCCCTACGAAAAATCAAGTCATATGGTTGGAAGGCGGTCGAGTTGTGAACATTGTGGACGAGAATGGGGGGTGCTGCCCAAATGGCGCTCCTCCCTATGTTTGCCATTGCCTTGCGAGGGCAGTTTTGAGCGAGGTTTTAAAAAGAAAAATTTTAAATAAAAGATTTTTTTAAATTAGTATCGTCGAAATTCTGCAAACCACATATACATGCTATTCTCATTCTTCTACCCATTTTTGGGTAAAAAAATCACCCAGTCCAACGAAAAGGGCAGTTACCCAATTTAAAGTACACAAAAACATCCATGGTAACAACTACTAATTTGTAGACTACGCCATGTTTTTAAAACTACCACAAATTTTCAGTTAAATTAACTATGCATCCAGACAAATTCACCACTGATTCAGTTCATGTAACAACATTCCACTAGGACCACAGCTTGTTTTACTGCGCACATGGTGAAATCAAACGGGTTTGTTGTCTGCTGAAATTCGCCGGTAGACATGCTTTTACCCTCCTGGACCTTAAATTTTGTGTTGGGATATTGAAACCGAAATTTAACAGAGGCTGACAAGAACGGCTGATCAAAAGATATTTTAGTTACTAGATAAAGATTGTCGCTGTCGTCGCTGTCCGGAACATCTTTTGCTGGCGAGGATAGGGGAGCTAAATGTCAAAGAAAGAAAATCCATACGATTTGACAGCTTGGTACCCAACATGTTCCAGACAGCAGAACAAAGGGAACAGAAGCAACAATCTTTATCTAGTAACTAAAATATCTTTTGGCTGGTCGGTGAGGAATGAAATCAAACCATTGTACTGTAATAATTTTGGTCGGTTTTGTCAACAATATATTTTCCATACACTGTACTGTTCTACACACTAAATTATTTTACCGGGATCTCAGCAAAATATTAAACTTTAACCGAGTTTTGCACAGCCGTGCCCCAGCAGATATGCCAAAAATCAGCTAACAAACGTCATATTTGCCGGGATATCAGTTTTTATTTTGCTGGGCAGACGGTTGTGCGGATTTTTGCCGAGCTGCAGAATTAAAAACTGAGTGTGTACGAAAAAGAGCTTGGAAATATCTCAAATTTTGTATTGTTATGATACCTATCCACCCTAATGCGAAAACATCATTCACAATTCAGTAAAACAGTTGATAAGAACACATTCTTATATATTTCTACGATTGCTTCTACACTAGTATTTTTGTTTTGTTTTGAATGGTGTTGTTACAATAAAATGTATTTTTATTTTTTGTATGTTTTATTATGGCTGTCTCGGTAAAATGAGATCATTTTCAACCAGGAACTGTGCATTCATGTTTGTGAGAATTTTGAGTGATCCCATAGCCTTTTAATATACTTACTTAGTATACGTACCAAGCCAAAAATGTTTTTTTTTCCTCATGATTCAATGCTTTGCCATTCTGAGCAATTGTTCACCATTTGGTTTTTTGTTAATTACTTTTCCGTTTACAGAAAACACCAACGGAAATTCGCTCGCGGCGGCAATCTGTTCGTGCAAAAACCGCCAATAGCACCAAACAGGTCGACGACGTAGGCCGCGAGGCCGACGAAAACGATAACAGTGCGATTCCACAGCTATCTACGGACGGTCACACAGTGCCAAAGGGAATTTGTTCGCGGCGGCAATCCGTCCGCGGAAAACCCTGTGACGTCGGTCGCGAGGGCGACAAAAGTGCGCCAACTCTGTTATCTACGGCCGGTCACACGGTGCCGAGCATTCCAACGGAAATTCGCTCGCGGCGGCAATCCGTTCGAGGAACAAGTGTCGACGTAGGCCGCGAGGACGACGAAAACGGCAAAAGCGCGAAAACTCTGGTATCTACGGACGGTCACATGGTGCCCAGCATTCCAACGGGAATTCGCTCGCGGCGGCAATCTGTCCGTGCAAAGACCGCCAATAGCACCAAACAGGTCGACGACGTAGGCCGCGAGGCCGACGAAAACGATAACAGTGCGACTCCACAGCCATCCACGGACGGTCACACAGTGCCAAACAATCCAAAGAGAATTTCTTCGCGGCGGCAATCCGTCCGCGGAAAACCCTGTGACGTCGGTTGCGAGGGCGACAAAAACGACAAAAGTGCGACAACTCTGTTATCTACGGCCGGTCACACGGTACCCAACATCCCAACGGGAATTCGCTCGCGGCGGCAATCCGTTCGCGGAACAACTGTCGACGTAGGCCGCGAGGACGACGAAAACGGCAAAAGCGCGAAAACTCTGCTATCTACGGACGGTCACATGGTGCCCAGCATTCCAACGGGAATTCGCTCGCGGCGGCAATCCGTCCGCGCAAAGACCACCAATAACACCAAACAGGTCGACGACGTAGGCCGCGAGGCCGACGAAAACGATAACAGTGCGACTCCACAGCCATCCACGGACGGTCACACAGTGCCAAACAATCCAAAGAGAATTTCTTCGCGGCGGCAATCCGTCCGCGGAAAACCCTGTGACGTCGGTTGCGAGGGCGACAAAAACGACAAAAGTGCGACAACTCTGTTATCTACGGCCGGTCACACGGTGCCGAGCATTCCAACGGAAATTCGCTCGCGGCGGCAATCCGTTCGAGGAACAACTGTCGACGTAGGCCGCGAGGACGACGAAAACGGCAAAAGCGCGAAAACTCTGGTATCTACGGACGGTCACATGGTGCCCAGCATTCCAACGGGAATTCGCTCGCGGCGGCAATCCGTTGATGCAAAGACCACCAATAACACCAAACAGGTCGACGGCGTAGGCCGCGAGGCCGACGAAAACGATAGCAGTGCGACTCCACAGCCATCCACGGACGGTCGCACAGTGCCAAACAATCCAAAGGGAATTTGTTCGCGGCGGAAATCCGTCCGCGGAAAACCCTGTGACGACGGCCGCGAGGGCGACAAAAACGACAAAAGTGCGACAACTCTGTTATCTACGGCCGGTCACACGGTGCCCAGCATTCCAACGGGAATTTGTTCGCGGCGGCAATCCGTCCGCGGAAAAACCTGTGACGTCGGTCGCGAGGGCGACAAAAACGACAAAAGTGCGACAACTCTGCTATCTACGGCCGGTCACACGGTGCCCAGCATTCCAACGGGAATTCGCTCGCGGCGGCAATCCGTTCGCGGAACAACTGTCGACGTAGGCCGCGAGGACGACGAAAACGGCAATAGCGCGAAAACTCTGCTATCTACAGACGGTCACATGGTGCCCAGCATTCCAACGGGAATTCGCTCGCGGCGGCAATCCGTTCGCGGAACAACTGTCGACGTAGGCCGCGAGGATGACGAAAACGGAAAAAGTCCGACATCTCAGTTATTCACGGCCAAAAAATCGCACATGGTGCCCAGCATTCCAACGAAAATTCATAAGCGTCAGCAATCAGTTTGGCAAATGGAACAAGAATAACGCAGAACATCTTATTGGAGGTCGTGAGGATATCAAACATGAATACAATAAAACAACATCCCAGTTCTGTTCCGTCGGCCATATGGTGTCCAGTCCAACAAAGTTGAAAACTGCTACTAACGAGTCAGAAAGTTTCGTTACACCATCGGCAATTCGGGTGCAAACCGTTCGTCGTAAAACCGAGGACAGCAAGAAACGGGTCGTTGGAGGTTGTGAGAACAGCAGTGTGACAATATCTCAGCCATCTTCTTCCGGCCATCCAGTGTCCAGCTCTATAAAGATGAAACCCATCCGCGGGAAAGCGAGAACTAAGACGGACCAGGTCCAGACCAGCAAAACCGAATTCAGGACAACATCCGAATACGAATTCCCATCCATGCACTCCAAGCTCGAAGGCAGTTTCTGGCAACCTAAGGTGAGTTTCGTTGTTGATATTTTTTCTTATCCTCCGGAAGTCATTCCACATTGTAATATAATCCGCGTAGCGTAGGCGTTTCACGCTCCATTTTATTAGAAAATTGACAAACATCTTCGAGCAAAACAACCCTAAAATAAAACCTTGATTATTCCACCTAACGAAAATGGTTCCTCTCTCGTGCATTACAAAAATAGTATTTTGTCCACAACACATAGTCCGAACAGCCCAGTTTTCAATGGGAAATGATGGGACAGGATTGCACTTTGTTGCGAGTAATTCGATTAAGGGTAAGTATAAACAAATGAGCTAGACTTTTGCCCACACTGCTCATCGAACTTTTGGTATTGGTATTTAACCACTTTTGGGAGCGAACATATAGCCTTTCGGTAATAATATAATATACGAGAAAGGTAAAAATATTTATGCAACTACTTGCAAGAAGATTATTTTTTAAACTTGAGTTGTACGTTACAACGATACAATAATTCTGAAATAACAATTGTGATAAATAAAATAATCCTCTCTGATTCACTGCTAACTATTTGAACATTAACCTAGGCTCATAGATCACGTAATAGCTGTTTCACTGTCGAGGACGGAACGCCCCTTCATTGTGTTGTCATGATGTGCACAAATTGAATTAAAATTATTCATGTTTTTGTTAGAAATTTTAGTAAAATAATTAAACATTCTGAACCACGTTGCTAAATGCTTTACTTACTTACTTATGCGTCCTGTACACCCCCAGTGGTGCAAAGGGCCGACTTGAAAGATCTCCATCCTGAGTGATGTCTAGCTATTGCTTTAACCTGTTGCCAGGTTAGATTTCGGTCGACTTGTTTAATTTCTTTATTGAGACTGTGCCGCCATGAGCCCCTGGGTCTGCCTCTGCTGCGATGTCCAGCTGGGTTCCAGTCTAATACTTGTTTACGGATTTCGTTTTCACCCTTACGTAAGGTGTGACCGACCCAGCCCAGAAAACCGATCCCGAATTTCAGTTGCTATCGACCTCTGGTGACAACGACGATCCAGGCTCGAATTATGTACCGCAGGCATCTGTTGATAAACACCTGCACTGCATATAAACTCAGTACCAAATTTTCAAAACGACTTATCTGCTTTTGTAAACAAAGATTCAAACGTCGATTTTACGAATCTGATAGCACTCCGACGCAAACCAACACCATCAACAGGTAGCTGAAGGCTTCACCTACGTGTTGATGGTGTTGATTTGCGTGGGAGTGGTATCAGATTCGTCAAATCGACGTCTGAATCTTTGTTTACAAAAGCAGATAAGTCGTTTTGAAAATTTGGTACTGAACTAATAGTGGGGACAGAAGAGTCATTGGTTAAGAAGGGGGGGCTTCGGGGGGAGGGTTGTTGATAAGTTACTGATCAACTTAGTTTGGAACACACATTCTTTATGTACCTTAAGGAGACGATGATAGAAGTGGCGGGGTGATCTTTGGAGGGGGGGCGGGTGTGGGGGTAGGGGTATCCATAAGCAAATGAAAAAAATATTTTATTTTTTCAACTCCTTGACCGATTCCCACCAAATTCGGAACACATATTCTGTTTTCAAGCAGATATTAATTGTGGGGATGGGAGAAGTCATTGAAACAAGGGCCAAGGTGTGGGGAGGGAATGAATCACATTAAGTGGCTGGTTTGCTACTCGTCGCTGCCAGCAGCAGGCGCTAACGCATATGTGAAAATAGCCAGCATGAGTTAACCACCTGAAGTTTGTATGGCGAAAGACATCTAACGCGGGTTTTCTCAACATTAGGAACTTTTCCCGAAAAACTATTTGGTACCAGTTATGTAGGAAGGTGTCCGCTACAACGCCTACCAAATATTTTTTTCGATTAAGGTTCTTATTTTCGTAAACATTAGATGCCTTTCGCTATACTGATATCCAAAAGTTAACTCCTAGTGTGCCGTTGTAAGCACGTTCAAAGCAGGTGATTCATTGTTTAGTTATCGATCAACTTACATCAACTTACTGTAACTTCTGAACCTGTTGACCGATTTTAACCAAATATAAAACACATATTCTCTATCCTGTGGCTACGATTATAGTGAGGATGGAAGGGTCATTGGAAATGGGAGAGAGTATGGGGGATAAGTATTGTTTAGTTGTTCATCAATTCAGGTAACTTCTGAACCGGTTGATTGATTTCCACTAAATTTGGAACTGACCGATTTTGTTCAAATTTTGCATGCTTTCTACTCTATTAGAACTTGATATCAAGTGTTTATCATGATTATAAAATCGTTTACCGTCGTGCGGGGCTTCTTTTGATTCAGGGGGCTACTTTGGATTTTTGATTTAAAAAAAAAACTTCAAGTGAAAAATACCAAATTTAATCCAACAATCAACAATCAACAAGACACCCGAATGGTGATAATGGCAATATGAGAGTAGTTTACGTTATAATTCTTGTTTCAAAATGTCCTAATTAGCCCCCGATTTGTCAATAGAAACCCCGCCCGATGGTACTTAGGGAGAAAATGTTCTCTAGTGGGGTAAAATAGCTCTTTAAAAATAAATGTTTCAAAAATTCAGCAATTTTGTATGTGAGGTCTAAAAGAAAATACACAATGAATAATTGGCAGTGGCAGATTTTCTACCCACCGCTCTCTAGGTCGCGTCAGTGATCCATTGTTTTCTCTGAGCGCGCATTTCGCCCTGATTATTATTTTCGTTGGTGGCGATGAAGGCGTTCTTGATGGCGGTCCATTGGTCTTCCACGCTGCCACCTTCCGGAATATCTGTTGCACGGATCTCCAGTTCTTCAACGAAGGATCTTTTCACCGTGGCATCTCCCAGTCGGCGTGTGTTGAACCGTCGTCCGACTCTCTCCTCCTGGCGGCGAATCCGCGCAATGCGAAGGCGTATTTCGCCAATGAGGAGGTGATGATCCGACGCGATATCGGCACTACGTTTATTCCGTACATCAATAAGATTCCGTTTCCATTCTCGACTGACGTAGATGTGGTTGATTTGATTTTGGGTAAAGTCTGCCATATTATATTTGGTCTCCAGTTAGCCCTGGAAGCCAATGCGTAGGATTGCCAATCCGGAGGTGACGAGCTCGATAGTATATCCATTGCTCGTAGAGCAAGATTAACGGGCGCGAGTATTAGTCGTTTGGCAGCGCAGTATCATTACTTGGCACTTTACCAGTCGCTACTCAACAATGACCGATACGAAAAAGAGTGATTAACTAAAATAACAGCGCTACGCAGGTGATCAAAATACTCGCGCCCATTAATGATGCTCCCAGAATCATTACTTGACACTATATCGGTCGCTACTAAACGCGCTGCTATAAAAGTAGCGCAACTGACAGGTGACCAAATTTGGTAGCGCGTGAACAGCGCTGCTAATTTGATAAACTGTCAAACGTCACCGGTACGGAATACAGCAGCAACCAATTTGAGAGCCGAATAGTCACCAATGCGAAAAGGATTGACGAAACTATAATAACAGCGCTGCGCTGGTGGTCATGACGCATCATGACTCTTAGAGAGCATCATTGCCATTTTTGTTTCATCACTCAGCTGACTCATGATTGATTTTATGTCAAAGTAAATATTCGGACCTATAAGTGGCCCCAGGTGTTCGTAAAAAAACATGTGATTGCTATGAATTTTAATGTTATCGCCTTTATCACATTCATAGCGTATGCTTAATTACATATTGCAATTATTTTAGGGCAAGCCCATCAACATCAAAGGAAGGTCTTCGATTCCTCAAATCAATGATAGAACAGCGAGCTCTGAAGAGCATGGCAATGAATCCGTCGTTACACCGCCGAAAAATGCTATTCCTAATATGCCAACTACGTTACAAAGTGCAAGAGCAGGAGCAGGAGCGGACTTCCTTGGTTTGCCTCTTGTCGAGGCTTCCTCAAGCGTTTCATGTAAGTTGGAGGTGAGTAATTCTTTGTTCTTAAACTTTTACTTTAAACTTTGTTCTTAAATATTTTGCAATGTGACTGGGTTTCATTCACTTGGGTTGAATATATTGCATATATTATTACTTCACTTTGCATAGAGTATCGACTGAGAAAGAATAGAATTTGAACAATCTCTATCGTCCAGAAAATTTGTAGTATTTGTACAGGAAAAAAGTTTAGATCGATAAAGCATATATTTATATGATACGATAACACCTTTGAACTCCTCCAAAACAAGCAAAGCATAATTGTAAAACCCTGTTTAATCCACCTAGCGGTGATGGTGTCTTTCGCGTGCAAATAAAATATTACATTTTGTCCATAACTTCCGTGCCCAAGGTTCGATCTAGCCAATTTTCAATAAAAAAAAAATTGAACAGGATGCAACTTGTTGCGAGTAAATCGGTTGGAGATAAGTGCCTGAAAATTACAATTTTTACTCAATTTTTCTGTTAAAAAAATGGTATTTTGGCCATAACTTCCGAGCCCATAGTCCAATCTGGCCAATTTTCAATAGGAAACAATGGAATAGAAGTCTGCGTCGAATGCGTCGGCTGAGGATAAGTTCCCGAAAAATGAGTAACACTTTTGATACATTTTGGTACGAGGGTGCGCACACACACACACAGACATCACCGCAATTCGTCGAACTGAGTCGATCGGTATATAACACTATGGGTCTCCGGGCCTTCTATAAAAAGGTTGTTCTTGGAGCGATCATATAGGCTTTACGTAAAAGGCAAACATGATTTTGCTTAATTTTTGGCGTCCTTTGCATCATTTGAACCGGTGCCAGCGAAAGTGGTTCATGTTACATTGAGTAAATTTTACAGGAGACGCATTTCTCCAAAAACCTCGAATAATAAAACTCAAATTAGCAATTTTCTGCAGCTCAACCGTACCAACGTGTCGTGACTGATGTGCCGAAAGGTAGTGATGAGAAATATGCGAAGTTTCTTCACAAATTTCAAGTTTGTTAGAACAAAATGCACATTTGAAGAGGTCTAATGTTCGAACAACTTGCTTGAAGAAATCCTAACGTGCAAATTTATGACAAATGTTCAGCTTCTGATTTTTAAGAATTTAACTGCAAATCGCATATGGGCAATTATATTACTCAAATTTCCAGGAAAAAAGGAGAAATAATTAACAATTATTTGTCATAAACTCAAGAATTTTGTAGAACAACGACTTTTGGGGGAAACAGTATTTTATGCACTTAAAAGCTTAAAAATCACTTTAACATGGACAAAACGTGAACGGAACGAATCGCAATGTTCACAAGGCTTGTAGAGTACACCAAAAGCTTCCATATAGAGGTTGTTGCGATAGTTTTTGGCGTTTATATCTCTTGTTAGATTTTTTTCAAAATTGAAAATAGCCCAAAAACACTAAATCGACTTGAGCCACCTCGAAATTTTATCCGAATTAGCTGAAAATTTGACAGGAGACTTATTTTAGCATAAGAATTATGATTCTGGGCTGACCGGTTGAATTTTTAATACTTTTTGAAAACATGAAGAGGTCTAATGCACATGTACCACTATTAATGGGAACAAAATGCAACAGAAACCGAAAATCGTTGCCAGTAAAAGTGGTACATGTAAATTTATCAAATTATTTTAAACGGCAGTAAACCATCTTGAAGTTCAAAATAGGGTCAAAATCTATGGCGGAAACATCCATTTGTCAAAATTTCTTTTCAGTAGTCTGATTTTAGTGGATAGAACTGCACATGTACCACTTTTTCTGGCAACGAAATTGCTATTGTGATATATACCAGAAATTCAAAAATGCATATCTCCAGATTTAGTTGTTAAAAATAATTTTTTCGCTATTCCCTCACTAGACCTTTGCACACAGAAACAGTTAGTGTAAAAAACACAAAATCGATAAAAATGGTTTATGTACCACTTTCGCTGGCGCCGGTTCATTTCATTTTGGTATTGACTGCCTGATCTGAAAACATGTATCTTTTATACTACCAACGCATATTTTATACTACCATCATACGCATATTTGTCCCATGTTTGCTGGGATTTCCTATGTATATGGGGCAGTTATGCGTATAACGGCAGTATAGCCCAGGTAACTTAGGTTTTTAACAACTTGCGATAAATTCGTAAATTGTTAAAATAAGCAAAAAATAAGCAAAATAACTAATAAGCAAACTCCGCGATTGCCATAAAGCTTATAAAATTTAATTCTTGCGCTTGATTTACAGGAGCCGTACACTTATTACGCAAGCACTTTTTCTGGGTTTTTTGACTCACCATACCACCCCCCTAAGGCTGCTTTCGTACAAATGATTTTTTATTTTTATGGTGCGTAAGAAACTGACAGAGCCCCCTCCCCCAACAAAATTCTTACGTAATATGTGTACGACCCCATAGCAAAGAGATGGATTGTGCATTGAGCGTTTGCCCCTTATGAAATCCTTATATACTGTACAGCATCTATACAGTTCTTTGAAAAGTCAGCGATTATTATATTTTAGGTGTTTGAATGTAATGCTTCCGACGGCTGCTGCAAAACATAAAAAGCCTATTTTTACATCAGGATGCTGCTCCTTAAAATTTGAATATACCTCCGAAAGGTTACGTAAAAGTAATCTGCGCGGTACATCTACTTTTTCTCAGCTGCCATATTTACTATTACAAAATCCGTTTTGCTAGTGCATGCTCAGTTTATCTCGTCACTTTTAAATAAGTCTCTAACTGCCTTGTTTTGGATTAGTATGGTCATGTTCAATTAGCGTCGATCCATACACAATGTTTTGAAGTTCCATGTAAAGCTATGAAACAGGAGTATCTACCTACAAACTAAAGTGCCTGCATTATACAAGTGGCGCAATATTCCTACCTTTAAGAACCTTGTGCTCGACTGGAACAACTGATTTGAAAGCAAGCGCGCTGTTCCAATTTTGACACTGCATCTCCTTGTTATGAGTGCATCCTTTTTACTACCAACAATAATAAACATATCGCAATATTAGGGAAAGTTGATAAAATATGTCGCGCAAAAATGGTAGTTTTTCTACTCCATCCTCTCCTTCGTCACGCTTTTTGTATCATTTCACTAAAAAAATGTACGGGTCATCACGCTTCTCGAAACACCTCCCCCCTTAGAGCGTGACATACTTTGTGCATGGTCCCTTAAGTATAAATACTATCTAAATATCACATTGAATCTTATTGCATAGAGAAAATCAAATGTGGGATGCTGCTGTCTCAATTGTGTTCTAGAAAAGAACTGGCCATTGCCAATGTTGAGCTTTAAATCATTTGTAATTTGAAGAATTGAATTTGAGAATTAATTCTTTCTCTGCAAAGAGGATAATTTATTACTCATCACATTTTGCCCTTTGTCACAAGCGAAACGAGTGTAGCCAAACGAAATGTCAGTTAGTGTAGCTAAACGAGAATAATATCACGATTGCAATCGACGTAGCGTGTGAAAAAACGGAAAAGCACACTAAATCGTAATTACTCAACTGTGTATCCGCTTGTCTATGGAATTTATAGTATGTATAAGGTAGGAACAATTGCACCGCCACGCAGCTAATTTTACATGAGCCATTCCTCAGTTATGAACTGTGAGACTTATGTTATGAGCCAAGTTACAATTTTTGATATTTGATACTTTTATGTCCAGAGAAGTAGACGGAAAATCTAACCCGAAACTTGGCCACCTTCAGTACGGTCTTGTTTTGTAGCGTGCGCATTTCACAGCTCGGTTAAAAATACATCCTATTAGACCGGAATAACATGATTCTCAAAATTATCTGGTTATATGATGACCTGAATGTTATTTTTCCTTCCTTCTGCTTAAAGGCGGACACCGGACCGGGCACTGTTGAGTTGAAAGTTTCGTCAAAAGCTAAGAGTACTTGGTCGTTTATTCGCGAGCTTCCGTTGAAAGACCTGGATGATTTCGTCAGAAGTTGGGAGCAGGGATTTCGACTAAAGTCCGAGAACACGCCGGCTAAGGGTCGAATGCGATACTACAATTGTAGCCGGATCAAAGTACGTGCAAAGCCTCAATGTACGCGACAACTATTGGCCTTTATACCCAACACTACAGGAGACGTGTCAGTCAGTGCTAAAGGACAACATAGCTGCCATGAAGCCCCAGCCGAAAACTTGGCACGGTCCAAGTTAGCAACCGGAGATAAACAACTGATTGATAAACTAGTAGGATCGGGTATACCGTCGATGCATATTAAACTACAGCTTCAAGCGAACAATGGCAACTTTGCCAAAGGCTCGCTGAACTACGCAGTGAAATCTTCAAGAGAAAAACTGTTCGGCACTGGAACGATGTCTTTTGGTAAATATATATATACATATACATTAAAATCATCTATATGATCTCTTGAAGATTTCTCCGGGAGCTCCCCAGCAACCCTTGAGTTCCTTTAGAAATCTTTGGAGATTCTTCTGCGGTTTAATACGAAAACTTTTCAAGTTTAACCAAGAGAATTCTCCGGATTCCTCCGGTTGTTGTTACAAAAATTCCTCCGGGACATTCTTCAGTATTTGTGGAAGTATTCTACAGGATTTTCTACAAATATTCTTGTAGGAATTTCTTCGACTGCAAGAATAAATCCCCGAGGAAAATTTCTAGCACCCCCCATTCTCGTTCGCCACGTTTATTACTCGGGCGTCTTACAGCTGAATTACTTGGTTTCTAGTATATGGATATGGACAATTGTTCATTTCAATCGCCTGCGTTTTTTCTAATGCATTGTGTATTTTTACAATTGACCATTTCTAGGTGAGCTGGAAACTTGGCTGTCATCTAGATGTGCTGTACCAGATGATGCTCGCGAGGCTTTCATAATCGGAAAAGACGTCGACCACGATAACAGAAAATTTCGGATCATAATTTCTTCGAAACGTATGCTCTCATACCTCTGTCGTTTTACAACGATCGCTGCTGATTGCACATTTAAAATCACTATGCAGGGGTATCCACTTCTTGTAATCTGCATAATCGATCAAATGAGAAAAGCGCACCCTGTTGCATTTGCTTGCATCATCAATCAGGAGCAAATCGATTATACGTTCGTTTTCCAGACCCTTGTTTCCGCGGCTGTAAATCAAGGTGGAGATGTCAGAGTTGCTAATTTCCTTAGTGACGGGGAACTGGCGCTAAAGAACGCGGCGCGTTGCGTCTTCGGACAAGCTGTCGTGCTACTTAACTGTTATTTTCATGTCAAGGAAAATATAATCAAACACTTCAAAAAGCACCCTGAGATGCCTATAGAGGTTCAGGAGCAGCTGAAGCGGGAAGTGGCGCTATTGCAAATAGCACCAACCAAAAGACATTTTGGTGCCGCATTGGAGCTATTTATAGCGAAGTATAGTATTTACGAATCGTTCACAGCGTTTTTCGATAAGTACGCTCACAATGAAAAGTATTCGGAATGGTACGAAGCGGCTCTGCCAGGAGTGCCCGCTACCAATAATGGTGTGGAAGCGATCAACAAATCGATTAAGTACAATTATTTGAAGCGCCATAAAGAGCCTTTCTCGGCATTTAAAGAGCAAATAATGCGTATTACAGAAGCGTACAGCGACCCAGATCGTTTAGTGGTATCGGAGAGGCAAGTAGCTCTCGCCGATGAAAGGAAAGCTTTCGAATACCTTAAGACAGCCAAAAAGTTGCGAACAGTAATCCAAAACCATCAAGGCAGAGTATTCGTTTATCTCCCGGGAAGGGGAGTTAACGAAGTGACACAGCTGGACATCGAAAATTTTGAGAACCCTGAATATACTTCCCTTGATGCCTACATGGAGGAGCTGGGTAAAGTTGCCCGTGTGGAGGTTAGAGGGAGTAGATTCACGGCATGGATCTGCACGTGTAAAAACTTCTTTAAAACTAATGGGTGCGCCCATATACTGGTCGTTGCTGTTAAAAGGAAATGCTATACTCTCCGGGCTGAAGCTAACACCGAAATATTATCTTCGAAGAAGCCATGTGGACGGCCAAAATTTATCACGAAAGCACTGTGTAGAGACTAATATCAGTGAAGCAGTAGCCGAACGTCAGCTGGTAATAAAAGTCTCTAGACAAAATTTTATTAATTGTCATTGTTAACTACATTTGATATTTCAATAAATAACAGTCCTATGTCCATATTTCGCTCCTATTTGAAAAACATCGTTCATTCTGAACTAAACTAAAACTAAACTAAAACTAAACTAAAACTAAACGAAAACTAAACGAAAACTAAGCTAAAACTAAACGAAAACTAAACGAAAACTAAACGAAAACTAAACGAAAACTAAACGAAAACTAAACGAAAACTAAACGAAAACTAAACCAAAACCAAACCAAACCAAACCAAAAACCAAACCAAAACTAAACCAAACCAAACCAAAACCAAACCAAAACTAAACCAAACTAAACCAAACCAAACCAAAACCAAACCAAAACCAAACCAAACCAAACCAAAACCAAACCAACTAAACCAAACTAAACTAAAACCAAACTAAAACCAAACTAAAACCAAACCAAAACCAAACCAAAACTAAACCAAACCAAACTAAAACCAAACCAAAACTAAACAAAAAAAAAAACAAATCCAATCCAAATCCAAACCAAATCCAAAACAAAACCAAACCAAATACAAACCAAAAACACAACAAATCCAATCCAAATCCAAACCAAAAACAAACCAAAACCAAACCAAATCCAAACCAAATCCAATCCAATCCAAACCAAACCAAAACCAAAACCAAACTAAAACCAAACCAAACCAAACCAAACCAAAACCAAACTAAAACCAAACCAAAACCAAACCAAAACCAAACCAAAACCAAACCAAACCAAACCAAAACCAAACCAAACCAAACTAAAACCAAACCAAAACCAAACTAAACCAAACCAAAACCAAACTAAAACTAAACCAAAACCAAACAAAAACTAAACGAAAACAAAACTAAAACAAAACCAAAACCAAACCAAAACCAAACCAAAACTAAACTAAAACCAAACCAAAACGAAACTAAAACGAAACAAAAACAAAACTAAATTGACACTAAAACCAGACCCAAAAGTAACTAACACCAAACTATAACTAAACTAAAACTAAACTAAAACCAAACTAAACTAAACTAAAACCAAACTAAACTAAAACTAAAACTAAACCAAAACTAAACCAAAACCAAACCAAACCAAAACTAAACTAAACCAAAACTAAAACTAAACTAAAACTAAACTAACTAAACTTTGACTTTCTCTTGTTCACGTACTGTTTTTCTCATTTAAAAAAGTTTCAAACAGTAGATGTGTAAGTTCTTGAATCAGCCTTTTGACCTGCTGTACGAACTGTAGACGTATTATTACGTAGATGAGTAGAACCCGTCAATTTAAAAAATGCACTCAACAACAAAACATACACGATTGGGTATACATCATAACGTATTGAAATTGCAAACATTTGCACGATCAGTGACGGTTCAATTTTTCCATTTTTTTTATATCAGACAGAATCAATAAAGACGTAGTCATACGTAACAAAAATAGAATGATCAAACCGCAAGTAGATAATTATTGTAGCGGGATAGCCACAAAAAAAATAATTTTCTTATGAGTTTGTACATGAACAAGACAGTATTTTCGAAAACCAAAACATCAAAAATTCAACAGATATTACGTGAAAACGGAAAAACATTATTTAAAAGGTTTAATAATAAATAGATATTTTCTAGCAGTTTTATTCAAAACTATGAATGCAACTAACATTTGAACGCTTACATTATGAATGAATATATAACTTTAAACAACACAAAATCCAGTACATCCACTACATCATCCACTACTAAGGATGAATGTTGTCTTATTTTATACGAAATGTAAAATACACAAATAGTCAGAACCACTGTTTGGAAACATAGTTTATTATGCTGTGGGTTGAAACCATTTTTAGATGCCTACAATTTCAGTTTAAATGTTTTTGTTCAACCTTTCCTTTTGAGGCAAATAATAATCTTTCGTTTTAAGTGCGTTCTGTGGTTGGTATGTTGACTAATTACGGGAAAGGCAGAATTACTTAGGGTTTTTATATAGAGTTAAATAATTACACATTCACATTCTTTTGATGAAACAATTCATCTAACAACCAACTATCACTGGAACTAATGCATTTGAGATTGAATACCAAATACTCTATATCTATCAATATAGCCCAATACTGAAAACAAAATACAAAAAGATCAAACCTTTTTCGTTAACTTCACATTATAATTATTGAAATCTTTCTGTGATATATTATTTAAATTTTATAAAAAAAACAAAAAAAGTAGAACAATTTAAAAGAAAATGTATATATTCATTGACGAATTCAAAAGGTAAAATGTGATATAAGATATACGAAATATTGCCCGTAATGTTATCTTCAACATATTGAATTAGGTAACTACTGAAAATAAGGCAAAATAAGCACAGTAAACATTAAAAGACGATGAACTATAAAATAATCGCTAATTATTATTTTTAAATATTCAAAGCGACTTTCTATCAGATTGTCCCAATGCTTACAATAAGGTCTAGCTCGCTGTAACACTACCATTATGGTACCTCGTCATTCACAATTGGCGCCAGACTCAGTGGTCTAACAACTCTTGCGCGCTAATGGCATAGTTCCCCTGCCGCTTAAAGAGTTGCCACACATGATGTTCAGGTCAGCCGAGGTCAGTAATCTGACTGGTGAAGCACGAGAGTTAAGCTATGACCAAAGTATACGCATTATGTTAACAAATCTTTTAGATTCGGTTGATTTGAATATTTGAGGTAATTGATAATGCGAGGCGTTTGAACATCAATGTATTCGTTGCTTATTATGTCTTATAGCGTCAAGAACAAGCTCTAAATACAATTTTCGTTAAATCTATAGTTTATTGTGCCAGTGCATAAATAATATGGGAGCATTTTTTGGTATCCTTTATCAATAACGCGTTTAAACCAGATTGATTAAGTTCAAAATCAATTATTATTATATGCACCACAAAGGTTCAGTTGGATCAATTCACCTATATTATCATATGACCCTCGCTTTTTATTATACGAATATTAACATTAAATAACTTTTTCAAGGACACTATTTGTTAATCATTTATCAACTAATAAAATCTATTCCATAGAACTGTTGAAAAAACATTTTTTTTACGATCTGTCATGGAAGCTACGTCAACGTAAAATATTTTCAACAAAATACCAAATTTAGATAAAAATACTAATTTTGTAATTGTCAGATTATCGACGAGAAACTTCTAGATTTATAATAAAACGTGTAAAAAAATCATGAAATCTAAGCTTCTTGTATTTTGAACATCCGAAAATTCCCATAAACGTCAAGTTCTTATACACCAGTACATTCATTCTGGCACTCTCATTCTTGTTTAATAGGCTCGAAAGTTTGAAAGCGTCATTCATACGTAAACAAGACTAAGGGTGACCATTTTATTTAAGTTTGCACTTTCTGAACAGTTTTACCAGATCATGTAAGACATTTTTAAGTTGCAAATTTGTATGGAAAACGAATTCACTTTGATGGAAAATACGCATTACTTCATGGTTCATACCAATATTGTTTATGGATCGGACTTCATATCTTATGGATCATTCGTATGTTTTAGGGACACTTTGTATCTATTACCGAACATATTTTTGAGGGGTCCATCAATTGCGATTATTCATTGCTGCCGTTATTAGGATTTGTAGTGTAACCCTGTATTGGTTTTAACGATCGAACAATACTATTTCATGGCTCATCACTATGCAATTTTATTGCTCATTTCTATATTTTCCATGGAACAGAAAAACAATTTAAGTATGCTTTTTGACTTATATCATGGAACATTTGCTTTATTTTTATGTTACATTCTTGTTGAAGTGTGGAAAATACCTTGCAAATCTATGGATCATTCCAATATACATTAAAGTAATTTTTCGGTTTTACTGGAACATTATTTATTGCGCAGAAGCAAGTACTTTATGGATCATCTGGGATTTTCTTATAGGTATTTTGGTTAAATATGCCGATATTTTTTCAAAATTCGACCCACAGAAAAACCTCATTTTATTGTTATATTTTGCATGAACCATGGATCGTTTTACACTGCCTTATGGATCATCGACCCTTTTTTATGGATTTTCATTTTCAATCTATGGATCAAAAAACATATTTTCATGGATCATTTTGTATTTCTTTGTGGATCATTTGTACTTTTTTATGTGTAAAAGTACATTTTCCCTTTCGAAAATGTAGCCATGATTCAAGTAACTCTCCTTCTATCTTAGTATCCCAACCAAGTTCAGCTGCCCATAGTTTTTGCATATAAATCTTAGCAATGACCACAATTGGCGACAATAATCCCAAAGGATCAAACAGTCGACCAATTTCGGAGAAAATTATTCGCTTTGTAAATTCTGTTACATTACTTGGAAGCTGGACCGCAAATAAGAATTTGTCTGTCTGCGGGCACCAAATTAACCCCAGAGCCTTAACTACTTCATCATCTTGGTTAAAGTTTACCAATTTCTCTCGATCATTTTCGGGTATTTGGTGCAACAATTCTTCGCAATTGGAGCTCCATTTATGGACACGAAAGCCGCCGGACTCTAACATTTTACCAATCTGCCGTTGCGTTCCAATAGCCTCTGCAGGAGAACTAGCACCGGACAGAATATCATCTACATAGCAATCTTCTTTTACAGCTTTGGAGGCTAAAGGAAATCTTTCTTCTTCATCATCACACAGCTGTATCAAGCATCTGGTAGCAAGGAAGGGAGCAGCTGCGGTGCCATAAGTAACAGTTTTCATTTCTAATACTGTTAAAGGTTTGGAAGGTTCATTTCTCCAAAGAATGCGTTGGAATTTAGTTTGCGAGGGATCAACTAAGACTTGTCGGTACATTTTTCAACATCAGCAGTAAACACTATAGGATGTTTACGAAATCTAAGAAGAATGCTGAACAATTCGCTTTGGACTGGTTGTCCTACATGAAGCACATCATTCAATGATTTCAACGAAGGGCCAAGCTTTGCAGAAGCATCAAATACGACCCTAAGTTTTGTAGTGGAACTAGTAGGTCTCAACACGGCGTGATGAGGCATGTAATATCGAATTTGATTCTCATCTTCAGATTCATCAACTTCTTGGCAATGGCCTAAGGTTTTATATTCATCAATAAACTTTACATATTCTCGTTTCAAATTTGAATCCTTTTGAAGACGTTTCTCCAAGTGAAGAAAACGTCGAAGAGCTAGAGAGCGATTATCTTGCAAATCAGATACATCTTCTCTAAATGGCAATTGTACAACAAATCGACCAGATGGCAAACGATGATGCGTCTGCTGAAATAATTTCTCACATTCATCTTTATCATTTGAGGTATCTGTGTCCACAAAGTCTTCAACTTCCCAAAATTTGGTGATGGTTTTGACTAGAGAGTCAAGTGAAGCTTGGTGAGCTAAATGAACGTGATTCATATAATTTTCTATTTCTCCTGAGAAAATCCAGCCGAAATGAGTTTCTTGGAGCTCTGGTATACCTTCAGCTAGACGTAGATGTCCGGATTTAAGGAGACTAAAAAACTTGGAGGCACCTATCAACATATCAATTCGCTCAGGAATATTGAACTGAGGATCTGCAAGCTGAATCCCAACAGGTATTTCCCAAGAGGAGATATCAATTTTTGATCCAGGGATAATTCCAGTTATCTTTGGAACAACTAAACACTCGACTTCGGTAGAGAACTCTGAGTATCTTGACTGAACTGTAACTGCTAACCTTTCCCTAGCATACATTTTTGAGCCACCTACACCTGCAATCAGGACACACATGGATTCTCTGGGTACCTTCAACTGATTGGCCATTGGCTCAGAAATGAAATTAACCTGAGACCCACTGTCAAGGAGAATACGACAAGGAATTAACTGCCCATCATTATCAAGCATTACAACAGCTGTCAATAACATAACAGTTTTCAATTTTTGGAATGGTTATAAGAACATGTCGAATTTAAAGTAGATTGTTGTTGAATCGCGGAATGTTCATTAGAAGTAGGAATAGATGAATCTGTTTTTGAGGATAAAGGTTTAGGTTCCTGGGTTTTCGATTCAGATATAGACGGTTGGAACTTTGAGAAAGATTCTTCATGCAGAAGTGAATGGTGCTTTCTAAAACAAGTTGAACAAGTTTTCTTGGCAGAACAATCTACTACTCGGTGACCAGATCGGAGGCAGTTGAAACAAATCCTCAATTCTTTTACTTTGGCAATGCGCTCTGGAACGGTCATAGCGTGGAATTTTGGACATTCGAAATGGCGATGGATCTCTTCACAAATTAAACAAGAATTTGCTCCCTTTACAGATGTGGAAATATGAGTCTTGAGAGGGGGTTTGGTATTGGATGATTTGGTACTTGGCTCCTTATTTGAGCCTGGGGTGCGAGAATTACTACAACGATCAAGTACTTGGCACTCATTTTTAAGGAATAGCAAAGTTTGTTTAAAGTCAGGTAACTCACCGTGTTTCTGCGTCCTTTCCCAGAGCTGACGAGTGTGGTCATCTAGGCGGTTGACGACGAGCTTGGTAATGATGAGTCCAGATAAGTTGTCAACTACCAAGCCTTGGTACTCCAATCCCGCGACGTGGCGATCGCAAGCCTTAATCAGCGACACGAGATCCTTGAGGCTTCCTTTTGCTACCGGCTTGAGCTGAATCAATCCTTCGATGTGAGTATCTACGATGACGCGGGGATTCTCAAACTGGTCGGTGATTTGCTTCCACACTTGCTGGAAATTGTTGTCCTGGATCATTTTCGCGTTGATCAAATCAGCTGCATCGCCGACTAGAGCTTTGTCTAGATGATGCAACTTGACGGCGTCCGAGTCACGGCTTCGACCTACCAAATCCTCAAACATGGCCTTAAACTTAGGCCAATTTTCTGTCTTACCGTCGAAAGTTGGTATCGGTGCTCTCAGAGGCTGTTGTTGCACTATCACTTGAGGTGCTGAGGTATCAGCATACACTTGGTTTGGGTAGCGTGCAACTGCAGTCTTAGCGAAAGATTCCATCAGTCGCTCAACTCGATCCAGTGCTTCGGTGTGAAGCAAATCAAACTCATCCAGCTTCTGGTCTTGCTCTTCTATCTTCGTTGGAGATGTTGCCGCAATCACTTCACGATGCACCGCTACATACTCATTGTAGTGCATCTCGAGCTTTTTCGCGAACACTTTTAGCAATGACACACTCACTTTTGATGGATCATCTTCACCCTCCTCAATGGTTTTGTTTATCTTCGTCACTTTTCCTTTGATTTGCCCTCGTTGGTGGATCAACATCTTCACTTCTTCTTGATCCACGGATTGCTTCTTCGGCGTATGTTCCATTGGCATTTTGACACTTTTTAGTTCACTTTTTCACTCTCACAAAATTGGTCTTTTTTCCCACTGTATCACTTAAACGTCACTTTTGAAATTTTGCTGCTCGGTACTACACGTTCACAGGTGTTCCTGATGGATTCGGCTCTCGAAGGACCATGTAGGAGCGCTAGCCCGGCTCCTGGGGGATTTCGCTGGTTTCCAATCCTTGCACTACGTCGCATAAACTCAGTGCTCTTTCGAGCGGATGGTAGCTATCTTGTGAGACTGTTAAATCCCACTCAAACTAGACACTTGGTGCAACCCAGTACAAAGGTGGAAATATTCTCGAAGTGGACTGTATTAGATCGGTTTCCGTTTGTGGACTTCTCTGTAGCACTTTGCAGCAATCAAAACTCGGTTTGTTGGTTTGGAAAAATATTCTAATTAACTCTTGTATACACAGTTTCAGTCTGACGACTGGCAAAAATCCTTAATCCTACACCTTATTTATTTACAGAAGTTTGGGGTTACGCATTTTATTTACATCACTTACTCTCTAGAAGGCGGTGCCAATTTCGGCTTTACTCTGTTGCGCTATTCGCTTATACATTTTTCTACCCGCGCTTGGATGTTTGCTGTTATATACATACATGTACCTGGATCTATAATACATAGGAAATTCCTAGCTGCGCAAACAAACCAACAGAGCTTGGGTTTTACGAATTGCGGGAGAGACAGAAAGTGAAGACACTTACTTTGGCGGTGGTGCCAACAACTTTCGAAAATAGCCCCAGGTAGTTGTTTTTTTTTATAAATTCACCAGTAATTTATTCTAAAATTCCTCCAAAAAATCCTTTGAAGATAACTTCAAAATTTCCCGTAAGGATTTCTTTAAAACATCCTAGAAGGAATCCAGTATTTCTTTCCTTCGGAATTTCCATAACACATTAGGTCAATACTTCCACACATTCCTTTCTTTAATTTCTTTCAAAAGCATCCTAAGAAATCCGGAAATTGCTGCAAGAATTCCTTCGGCAAATCCTTGAGTAATAATTTTAGAAATTAGCCTTGGAATTCCTCCCAACCTTCTAGTATAATATTCAAAGGAACTCATGGTGAATTTCTGTACTCCTGAAGGATTTTTAAAAGGAACTCCTGAAAGAATTTCCTACATGCTCCGATTTTTCAAAGAATTTTTTTGGGCATTACTTCAAGATTTCCTTCAGAAATTCCTCAAGGGATTTCTTTGAAAAATCATCCGGAAACAACTTCGGAAATAAATCTAAAAATCCTGTTTAAATTCCTCCGGATGCTCCTTCGAAAATTGAAAGAATGAATTTTAAGAATAACCCCAGGATTCAAAACTTCCTCCTGGATTTCTTTCGGAAATTCTTTGAATCATTTATTTAGCAAAACTTTTATGAATTCCTTTAAAATTTTCTCTGGAAATATCTTTTGAAACACCTTTGAAATATCTACGGAAAATATTTTGGTAATTCTTTCGGATATTCCTTCAAAAATTCATGAGGGCAGCGGTTCTCAACCTTTTCCTTGAGAGGTACTCCTTTGAACTTTTGGATTCATTGAGGTTCCCCCTAATTTTTATCGTCGAAATGAAAATAAGGGTAGCTAATAAGATATATGAAAGACGGACCTGAGAACTAAAGTGATAAATGGCTCTCCATCATTCACATGGTTTCTATCGAAAAAAGTTTTTGAAATTGTTCCGTGAAATTTTCCAATTCAAATTGAGTTTATACATCAATCTTCCAAACCTCTTGAAAGGACGCTTCCGAGCCTCTTGAAAGGAGGTCTTGGACCCTCTTGCTTCTAAGAATATTTGAAGGAGGCTTTTAAGCCCCAAAAAGAGGCTTACGAGCCTCTTGAAAGGAGGCTTCCGAACCCTTTGAAAGGAGGTCTCTAAGGCTCTTGAAAGGAGGCTTCCGAGCCTCTTGAAAGAGGGCTTCTGAGAATCTTGAAAGAAGGCGTCCAAGCCTCTTAAAAAGAGGTTTCCGAGACTTTTGAAAGGAGGCCTCTAAAGCGGAAAAAGGCCTATATAAGGCTTTTGAAACCCTAGCAGCAAAAATGTTGCACATAGGCCATTGCAACTCATATGTGACCAGATTTAGTCACAATCATGTTGCTGCAACCATTTCTGTCCAACTTGTGCTGCTTGGGAAAGAGGCTTCCGATTATCTTGAAAGGAGGCTTTCGAATCTCCTGAAAGAAGGCTTTCGACCCTCTTGAAAGGATGCTTCCAAGCCTCTCGAAAAAGGCTCTGAACCATTTGGAATGGGCCTCTAAGGCTCTTGAAGAAGTCTTCTGAGTCTCTTAAGAGCCTCCTTTTTCGCCCTTCTTGGAAGGATGCTTCCGCGCTTCTTGAAAGGCGCTTACGAGCCTATTGAAAGAAGGCTTCTGGAACTCTGGAAAGAAGGCTTCCGAGTCTCTTGAAAGGAGGGCTCTGAACCATTTGGAAGGGGCCTCTTAGAATCTTGAAAGGAGACCTTTGAGCCTTAATAATGAGAAGCATCCGAACCTCTTGAAAGAAGACTCTTTATATTCTTCATAGAAGGCTTCGTAACCTTTTGAAAGGAGGCTTTTGATCCTCTTAAAGAAGGCTTCTAAGAATCTTGAATGGAGGCTTCCAAGCCTTTTAAAAAAGGCGTACGAGTCCCTAAAAATGAGACTCCCGAGCGTCTTGAATACTCTTGAAAGGAGGTCTGTAAGGCTCTTGAAAGGAGGCTTTCGGGCCTCTTGAAAGAAGGATTCTGAGTTTTTTGAAAAAAAGCTTTTGGGCCTGTTGAGAGGAGGCTTTCTAACGTCTTGAAAGGATGCTTTCGAGCCTCTTGGAAGGAGGCTTTCGAACCTTTTAAGCCATTTAAATAGGGTCTTCTCAACGTTCAGATTCTAGATTTTGGTTCGGATGCTTATATATTTCCTTTCTCGATCAAATAGATTATATTGAAGATTTTCAAATTTTGTAGCTTCGTTGTATTGTTCTTTTGCCATTTTGTCCTACAGACTTTCAAACACTGTGCTGGTTGTGGTAGGAAAGATTAACTAGACTTTGAATGATTAATCGCCATGCTTATTATGTACAACACAAAGTTTTAGAATCAAAGTTAAACAGATATCAAAACTTTATCAATAAATTTTTATTGGAATTGTAATACATCCGCCATTACGCATTTTTGTCCGAGGTACCTTCAGAGGTACATGCATCCCAGTTTTAGAATTGCTGCCTTAGAATTTGTTTTAGGTTTTGAAAATTTACGTAGGAATTTCTTCGGAAGATACTTTAGATTTCTTTTTGGATTTTTTTTATAGAATTCATTTCCACCGGAAATTCCTATAGAGATTCCATCAGAAATACCTTTATGTATATCTTTAGAAATTCATTCAGGATTTTCTGTTAATGTTGAACTTAATTTCAAAATTAAAAAAAAACACGCAAATAAAGATAAAGAAAAAAATTAGTTCCATAAACATCCTCCAGAAATTCCTTTAAAATATCATCCAGCAAATCTTTCAGAACTTCCTATAGGAAATTTATTGAGGAATTGATTAGGACATTTCTCAGTTTTTCAGCAACTCTTTCAGAAATAGCTTTGGAAATTCCACTGGAATTTTCTTCAGAATTTCTTTAAACATGTTTTTCGGTAATACCAGTGGAAAATCCTTAAAATATTTATTTTCTTCGGTCTTCGTATTTTACATGATTTTTTCACCTCATAATAATATATTACTAAGGTGCTGATAGCAAGTAGGTGCGGCGTATAATCCTGATTTCTTTGCGGCATCTTTTCCGATCGTAAGGGATAGATGCCACATCACTATAATTTTTTCTTAAAACGAAAATTGCTAACAAACATAACCTACAAGCTTTTTAGAGGATTTAAATAATAAAATAAATATGTTGGTTCGTAAGAATTTCCGCAATACGGTAAAAAAAACTTTATTAAAAATAGTGTTGGAAATTATACGGCCTCTGCGGTACAAATAAAAGTGTGTAACCGTCATATTACTTTTTTGGCTGATAAGAATGAGTAGTTACTATTTACGTTTTTGTTTTCGCTACTAAAGACACCTTCGCACATACATTTGCGCCAATGAATCAAGTCTGTTCTACCAGATCTCTAAAGTGCGCATCTATCCGACGCGGCATCTCAACCGGATTTACAATATGTTTTTCCCAAAACAAACGTTTGTTTTATATAAAAGACCCGGAGATCCACAGAGTTATATACCAATCGAGACAGAGCTCGATAAATTGAGATTCGACGTAAAATCCTGTCCCATTGTTTCCTATTAAAAATGCGTCGGGTAGGACAAGGGGCTAAGAAGTTACGGCCAAAATACCTACTTTTTTATTAGCAAAAACACAGACAAAAACATGTCACTCATTTTTCAAGCACTTACCATTAACCAATTTACAATTGATGTAATTAATCTTGAGCGAAGCATATGGACAAATGGTGGACCAAATCTTTGTTCAGGATCTATTGTGTTTTACACCGATGGTACAAAGCTTAACAATCAATTGGAGCAGGCTTTACTGGCCCAGGGACGAATTTTTCGATCCCCATAGTAAAGTGGCCAACTGTTTTCCAAGCTGAAGTTTAGGCTATTCTTGAATGCTCTAATTTATGCTTACGCCGATATTACAGGCATTCAAATATTTGCATAATGTCAAGCAGCATTGAATGCTCTGAAATCAGCAAGATGTACATCTGAACTCGTTTGGAAATGTGTTCAGTCACTCCAAACCTTGGCTAGTCGTAACAAAGTGAACCTGTATTGGGTTCCTGGTCATTGTGGCATTGAAGAAATAAACGAGCTGATATGCTGGCAAGACTAGGTTCATCTCGACAATTCATAGGTCCCGAACCATGTTGTGGTGTATCTGCGTGTTCTCTTAGAATGGAGCTCAAGTTTTGGGAACATTCAAAAATAAAAAAAACATCTGGAAAACACCTTAATTGCGAGGCAGTCCAAACGTTTCATCACACCAAACGTAGTTTTTTATTTTTTTTTTTTTTTTTAATCAGACTAAGGCCGAAGTGGCCTGTGCGGTATATAAGAGTCTTCTCCATTCGGCTCGGTCCATGGCTACACGTCGCCAACCACGCAGTCTACGGAGGGTCCGCAAGTCATCTTCCACCTGATCGATCCACCTTGCCCGCTGCGCACCTCGCCTTCTTGTGCCCGTCGGATCGTTGTCGAGAACCATTTTCACCGGGTTACTGTCCGACATTCTGGCTACGTGCCCGGCCCATCGCAGTCGTCCGATTTTCGCGGTGTGAACGATGGATGGTTCTCCCAACAGCTGATGCAATTCGTGGTTCATTCGCCTCCTCCACGTACCGTCCGCCATCTGCACCCCACCATAGATGGTACGCAGCACTTTCCTTTCGAAAACTCCAAGTGCGCGTTGGTCCTCCACGAGCATCGTCCAGGTCTCGTGTCCGTAGAGGACTACCGGTCTAATTAGCGTTTTGTAGATTGTCAGTTTGGTACGTCGGCGAACTCTATTCGATCGGAGCGTCTTGCGGAGTCCAAAGTACGTACGATTTCCAGCCACTATGCGTCTCCGAATTTCTCTGCTGGTGTCATTTTCGGCAGTCACCAGTGAGCCCAAGTACACAAATTCTTCTACCACCTCGATTTCGTCACCACCGATGCAAACTCGCGGTGGGTGGCTCACATTGTCTTCTCTTGAACCTCTTCCTATCATGTACTTCGTCTTCGACGTGTTGATGACTAGTCCGATCCGCTTAGCTTCCTAGTCTGATGTAGGCTTCCTCCATCTTCTCAAAGTTACGTGCCATAATATCTATGTCGTCGGCGAAACCAAATAGCTGGACGGACTTATTGAAAATTGTACCACTCGTGTTAATCCCTGCTCTTCGTATTACCCCTTCCAAAGCGATGTTGAATAGCAAACACGAAAGACCATCACCTTGCCGTAACCCTCTGCGGGTTTCGAAGGGACTCGAGAATGCCCCTGAAACTCGAACTACGCACATCACCCGATCCATCGTCGCTTTGATCAACCGTGTCAGTTTATCCGGAAAACCGTGTTCGTGCATTAGCTGCCATAGCTGGTCCCGATCGATTGTATCATATGCGGCTTTGAAGTCGATGAATAGATGATGTGTGGGCACGTTGTATTCGCGGCATTTCTGCAGTACTTTGCGAATGGCGAACACCTGGTCCGTGGTGGAGTGTTCGCCCATAAAACCCGCCTGGTACTGCCCCACGAACTCCCTTGCAGTTGGTGCTAGTCGACGGCATAAAATTTGGGAGAGTACCTTGTAGGCGGCGTTCAGCAATGTGATTGCGCGGTAGTTGCTACAATCCAGCTTATCGCCCTTTTGTAGATGGGACACACGACACCTTCCATCCACTCCTGCGGCAAAACTTCCTCCTCCCAAATCTTGGTAATGACCCAGTGCAGCGTAGTTATCACTCGCAAAATTTTAGATCTTTCAAAAAAAGATCTTAGCACATATGCAGGTCTTAAAACAGGTCATTGCCCGAGCCGATATCACTTGAAGCTGCTAGGAAAACTTCAAGATGATATATGTCGTCTCTGCGGCATATATGTAGAGGACTCGGAACATCTGTTATGCCATTGTCCTGTAATTTTTAGAAAAAGAATACAGTTCTTCAACAAATTGGCCGGGCTATGGGCTCAAAAGGTATGGTCGAAATGCTATTCTGGATGATGCACGAGAAAGGCACTATTAACGCTAGGTGGATTAATCTGGGGTTTTGAGTAAAAAGTTACTCAGTACAAATTTATTTTATATTATTTATTCAGTATTTATTCGAGCCAATATCATCTATGAAACTAACTGACTGGATTTCATTTAAATCGTGTCTCGATTGGTACACTTATACTCCGCATGTCATTGTATTTCTTTTCAATGAATTTTGGTCATTTAATGGTGTTTGGTCGAATAACATTTCATCGAAAGGACTTTAATCGAAGGGACATTTGATCGAATGCACATTTGGTCAAAAATGAATTGCAGTTTAAATTTTCATGTGATATTCTTTCATTCATTTAAAACTCACCAAATGTCACTCAACGAAATATCACTCGACTTAATGTCTTTCGACCAAATGGTAAAAATTTCTTTTAAATACATAACATGATTGCCATGAGATAAATTAGTACTATCCCATTTGATTCCACCACGTAATTGTAACTTAACAGATTACTTATTTTGAGCTCAACAGTAAGGCTGAAAATGGCTTGTACTTGACTCGACTTGTCAAGAACGAGACACTTGAAACGACTAAAATGGAATAATTTATAAGCTGAGTTATGATGACAAGTGAAGACATTCCACGAAAAATGCTTTGAATAATTTTCTATCGTGATTTTTTGCGATGAAAGTGCTTCTTTAGTTTTTATGCTACGTTTAGACAAGTAAACACCTTAATTCAATTTACTTGAACGAAAAGAAAGTTCAACAAAGTTCAAAGTTCATGTTCAACTTTTGGCAAGTCAATTGATTTCAACTGAGTTGTTCAATTCGCTTGCCCTGTCAAAACGCAGCATTAAAGAGCGTGATTCAAAAACTATTGAATGTAACATAACTTTGAAGCGATTTAAAAAAAAATATTCAAGCTCACGGTATTCCATATTGCATCAATTTTCTCTTTGAACGTAGATGTATAGGTATGTTTGATTGCTACAGGTTTGAAAATGGAACGAACCAAATAAAATACCTGGACATGCATTTTAACCTTCAACAACAACACCCTACGCCTACCCTATTTCTAAAATTTTCGGTTGCTTACCATTCATTGTCTCTAGGTTCTGAATGGTCAACAATGCCGAATATCAATTTGGTGTGGGCCAAATTTAAATTGAGCATGAATATGAAAAGGAAACCATAATAAAAGAGCAAAAAGCACCGCAACCACATTGCATTGATCAAGCCATTCACTTCTTCATACGCCAATGCTATCTGCACCATGTTAAATATGCTACGCTGGGAATGGCGGCAATCCCGCTGCTGTTCCCACACTCAAAATAATTTTCACTTAGAATCTACTTGAAAACATATGCAGATATTTTCCATGTAGTTTCGGTTGTAAAAGTTAAATGATTCATTAGTGATGGCACTCATTATAATCAATTCACTAGAATATAAACTAAAATTTAAGTGAATTTTTGTTTGGCCAAGTACTTAAATTTTAAGTGAATCTTCGATAATTTCTTTTCTAGTTTCCCTGTAGATGGTATCCCGTCCACTAGAAGCGGACGAGGGCAAAAAAGGAGTAGAAAATTAATTCACACCCAAACAGGTTTTTTTGCAAGTCGTTCTCTTAATGCTTCTGCAAAATGTTTCATTAGCGATTGTTAATAAACATTTTTTGCAATTCGTTCTCATAATGCTTCTGCAAAATGTTTCATTAGCGATTGTTAATAAACATACTTTTCGCTCTGAGAACCCCACTCATATATTTTTCATACATTCATTTTGAGTAGAATTCACTAAAAGAGTATATAGATATTATTTTCTATGTTTTCTAATGAATTCCACAACATTTCTTATTAAGATGCACTTATGATTTGAGTAAGTTTTATTTGATTCTAGTAAGGCCGATGAAAGTTTCGAATTTTAAAGTCTACATGGCTTTTTATAGTGGAATTAAAGTGACAATTATTTTGAGTGCAGGTACGCATATTAGACCAGGAAGGTGTTTGAACTGTATGGTGTGAGTGAACTTGCGCACCGTCATTAAGCCGATCAGAACCGTAATGTCAGTAGGTACATCGACGAAAAACAACTGGTTCTGACTGGGTGGTTTATTAGCGAAATTGCGGAATTCATCGAAAGTTTCGTGAATATGGATGATGAGGGTGACAATGGGCTTGATCTTGGATTAATTTAGATTTGACAAATGAATTAATCATATCAATTGAATTCAATTTAGTATCGTTACTACCTGATAGATCGGAATTTATTTTTTCTGTTGGTCGCCAAAACAGTTTGAATCGCCATTACGAAAATCAAGGTCAAAATCAAATGGATAAACAAAATTTGAACTCAATAAAGTCGAGGTACGGCACTTCACTGATGCAGTTAAACTGGGGCACGATGAGGCACATGACTCACCAATTTCCCTTGAATTGTTTAAAAAAAATGATTTTCCACCAATTTCGATACAAGACAAGATCATGTTCGCTTGTCACTAAACTCGGCATCCAAACTTTGCATTCAACTCTTTTGAGGCAGTTTTGAAGGTCACATTTTCCAAACTCTTTTTGCCACTATAATATAGCTTGCGACGTTGGCTTAATTTAAAAAAAAAACTTGGTATTGGACCGCATCTGTTGACGACATTTCGCTCCAGAGTGGTTACTTCCAATCTCATACCAAATGTTGAATGCTTTCTATCTCGAAACAACAACAATACTGAAGGAGAAGTGAGCTTCGTTTCAGGTTTGTAAATACGATGCACTGCACGTTGGAGGGTGACCAGCGGTGATTGGAAATGGTTATTTCACTTCGAGTCCTCAACATCTTCCGTTTGATAATACACTCCCCCACAATTATGTAACACCCACACTTATGGAACACTTTTGCCAAAATGTAATAATTTCACAATCAAATTCACTAATTTGTATGGTTAATAATTTTCTATCAGCAATATTAGATATCTACCCACACTAATAAAAAATCCCAATAGAATTACAATAGCAATTATTGTAACAGTACGCTGAAATTAATTGTAAATACGGTAAACTCTATTGGGTTTGGGTTGTTATGGACCTTGTTATGTACAATAAAAAAATCGATTTTTTCTCGAACAACTTTTTGCCATTACAATTGAATTTATTGCAATTTTATTGTCAACATTTTACCGACAATAGATTTTATTTTACGTTTATTAGAAAAACAATATTGCACTTAAATTGCTATGATATTAAAACAATAGAATTTAATGTTCATCAATAAAATTTCTTGTATTTTTTATGATATTTTATTGCAACTCTATTGTATTTTTTTTCTGGGCGGGCGATCCATCACCATTTTGACTGCTTTAAATGTCTAAAGTGCTTTAAATTTGATTTACATGAAGAAATATTGTTTGTACAGTGTTCCATAATTATTGTGACCATGACTTTTTTTCCGCAGTTATGGAACAGTTTATTCTTTCCTGTATACATCGCTTCTACCTAAATATTTTTTGTGAAGATATCCACGATAAAAAAAATAATTGTAGATTAGTTTTATATTACAGTTGAATTGACAGAATATTTGCGTTAAAACAGCGTTGTTTACATTCGCCACACCATAATATGGTTATTTGCCATCGATCTGAAGTCCAGTTATTTTCTTATAATAACCTATTTTAGATTGGATATCACATATCGGATCGAAAGCTTAGATCCTAACGATGATATACCTTGCGGGAACAATCGTGTATTCAGTGTTTCATTAACACTAGACGGATTTCACGCAGAATGACACATTGATCAAACTTGATGATAGTTATGTGCAAACCTCTCAGTCAGTTCCCCGCGCTCAGCCTGTTTTCGCTTTAACTAACCAATCACAAGTTAGTCATGCTTGTCGACTGCTGCTCGGCGCGCCAGATTCTCTGCAAGCTGCGGGCAATCTGAGTGGTTGCTGTCGATACTGCGTTCCACTTCCCCACCGCTTGGCACATCCTCTGGATAAGGATATCCGGGGTTGTGTCCCGACCGAAAACGTCTAGCATAGCTCTTTTTTCGACGTCGAAACAAGGACATGCAAACAGTATATGCTCTGCAGTTTCATCAACGTCTGGGTAGTCAGGGCAGACGGGCAGTTATCCCACTCGCGCTGCCATCTGCTGGCAACCAAAGTAACCTTATGCGTTTGTGGGCTCCTCTAGTAACTGGTTTCCCTTCAGAGCTCTCCCCCAGGACGGACCGTCGTACCTAAGAATAGATACGGCAACGCCTGTCAGGTCAGTAGCTCACGTCTACTGGCACACACCTTGGAACTAGAGTTTCCATTTCCCGGCCATTTTTGCTGTCCCAGGATTCGGGATGAAAATTCTTGTATATCCCGGGAAATCCCGAGATTCCGGGATTTTTTAAAAACATTTTTTTTTGTTTTGAAAACGTTTTTTCGAAGTTTAGGGGTAAAGTTCATATTTTAGAAAGGCCAGATGATACAGAATTCAAATTAAAACTAAATTCAATTTCAATTTAAATCGATCCTTGATTTGACTTCATAAAAGCAAATAGTATTTACGTTTGTATCGGAAAGTAGGGTTTCTGAAACAAATGTTCGGCGAGTTCGAAAAGACGCGTTCGCTGTCCGTCGAAGTAGGCTTGATTGTTTGTATTACAATATTATATTGGATTTAGACCATTTCTAAGTTTTCATTCAAGCAGCGTATTTTCTGTGGCAATACTAGGTGGTGTCAGACACCTCGCTGTACGGAAGATGCGCAGTGTAATCGTACTGGGACCATAAGCTCACGAGTCACAACGAAAACACAATACTATACTGGTTACTGACTGATACTTCTACCAGCAGTTACAGCTCCCCCTATTCATAAACAGGTTATAGGCCCAGGAATGGTTCCAGATCTACAACTCAGTGTCGATAAACTAGTCCCAAAAACTTTATCAAAGACCAACTAATTAAGTAACTAATCTTTGACGTTATCGCAGTACGGGATACATGAATCGGTTGTATAAGTTTCGCGGCGCCGTGCCGCCGTAATCTGAGAAAGTGATGTAAGCGCCGAATTACAACATGCATAATTTCCATTTTTCTGTTCAAGAGCTCGATGAGTACTTCTCGATAACACCATTTTTGGAAAATGGCGTATACGTCACTTTTTCAGATTACGGCAGCGTGGGATCATGAATTGACTGCGTTAATCATGGGTAGCGTCGTACGGAATTTATCGGGGTAGGTCACCAAAAGTCTAAGATGAGCTTCAATCCAAAACATTCGGGAGCTGGTCAGCAGAAGTCCTCAAGGAACTCGGACCTTCATAGGAAGGAAGGAAAACATAAACATAGGGGACGAAGAGCTCAGGATGACTAGCTCGGTGTTAGGAGGGCCGAGAAGATTAACGAAGTGTGCACAAATGATAATTAAATTACGCGTAAAATAGAATCGCAAAATAAAATAAAGTAGAAAAGCAAATATGAATTTTATTTGATTTATTAAAATTATTTTCACATCAATCAATGAATTAAAACAATTTAGATTTAAAATTCTTCTTATTGGCATTACATCTCCACACTGGGGACAGAGCCGCCTCACAGCATAGTGTTCATTAAGCACTTCCACAGTTATTAACTGCGAGGTTTCTAAGCCAGGTTACTATTTTTGCATTCGTATATCATGAGGCTGACACGATGATACTTTTATGCCCAGGGAAGTCGAGACAATTTCCAATCCGAAAATTGTCTAGACCGGCATCGGGAATCGAACCCAGCCACCCTCAGCATGGTCTTGCTTTGTAGCCGCGTTATTTATTATTTTTGCGTCCTTTTTTATGCGCCAAATATGTGCATCAAAATTAATGTAAATTTACAAAATATTTCAGGCTGTATAGAGAAATGCTGAAATATGTATCGGATAATGTGCGACTCATCGTTGTAGACGGAAGATAAGCAGGAACTATACACCAGTTAGTTGTATCTGCTCTTTTGTAATATCAAGGAATATTGTTAGCTAGCAATATAATGTAGATACTTGTTGTTTAAATATAAGAGAGCTGCAGTTGCTAACAAAAGTTTTAGTCAGTAGACCGCCATAGGGTAAAGAAAACTCTAGTCTTTTGTTTTCTTTGTGAAGAAGTTCCCCTTGGAGTTGGGCGATCAATGAAAATAAAATTGTGAGCATACACACTATTTAGTAAGCCTGAAGTAAAAAAAGATTTTTTGTCCCAGGGATTTTCGGGATTTCAAAAATAATATCAAATAATCAAAGTATATAGGTTTCAGGATAAGTATCTTTTTTTCAATATTTGGACACATCATAACTTCTGGGCTTGTTTATGTTGAAAACCTTACTACGCAAATCCCGAATAGGCAAATATAGGCCCTTTAGACAAATTGAGCCAAAAGCATATCTAAATGTCATCATCTGAATGCCAAAACCGGAAATTTTCTTAACCCTTAAAGACCCGGACGAACGGATTTTTTTTCAAATGGCTCGCATGGCTGATCGTCGAAATATCTCGCGATATCTTTTGTGTTCAACGGGAATAAATATATGTTCTTCCTATAATTTTAACATCAGCTCAATATTCTAGACGCTTAAAGCCTGAATTTTATCAAATCAACCATCAAACCATCTCGAAAATATTTGAAAAGATTTCTGGTCAATTCCGATGGTTTCACCATTTGAGTAGGGTAGGATTGACTGAATTCAGTACCGGATTTGGGGGTCACAATCGTAAAGTATAGGCTATATCTCTGCAACTACGATTTGTGCAAGAGTTCTATGCTATGCTATGCTATCATATAAAGTTTACATCAAGATCGTCACATTCACAGGGTAATAGTGGCTCTGAATTAATATTCTTAATTTATCTATACCACATTCAATTTTCCATTATCACATACACAGTTAGCATATGTTGTAAAACAATCATCAACACCTGACCTGTTCGACAAAAAATCACCTTCTAATAGAACGTTTTTTGAGTCAATTTGCGTTACTAATATTCATCACACACCAAAATACAGTACCTCTTATAATCTACGCAAATCATCGCACATTTGTTCAGAACCAGTATAGGATTATAAACATTGAAATGTTCATCTGTCTATTCTTGGATTCTTATAGAATTTTTGTCCTTTTTGCTTTTGTATTTTTCTTCAAATATGAAAAGCATTATAGTTCAGAAATCTGAAAATCTTGCTATTTAATGACTACAATATTTTAATAACAAAAATTTTATTAGACATTTAGAATCTTAGTGTTAACATATTTTGTACAATAGAAACTTAGTAATACATGAATCACTTGTTTGAGAAACTGCATATATCCTTTTTACACAATTCCTAGAAAACGACAAAAAATTGTTTTTGAACAAATTTTTCAATTCCTTCGAAACAGATCAGTAGTTGTTGGCAATACTCAATGTCCTGGTACACTTTCAGTTCGGAAATGGCAAGCAGTGCTCCATAATCTCCGTAATCTTCAAAGTGCGTGTGGTAGTTTTTCAAACAAACGAAAAAAAAATCATACATTTCCGAACTAAGTTTTTTTTTTTGCCAGATTACGTTATTTTGGACAAGGCTTCAGAATATATAAAAATCTCATTTTGCCCCGAAAAAAAAGAAAAATCTTTTAGAAAAAAAAGTTCGTTGTACGAGAAAGGCAAAAAGTCAGAATACATATTCATATTAATCAAAACAATTATGTTATTATGTATGATACTGCCATCCGTCTTTTTATTTCATCTTTTTAGAAATCAAGAAGTCTATTTCTCGAACTTTGACCCAGAATGAAGCATATTCCCCTATCTAAACCAGAACATTTCTTGAAGAGCTATTGGTTTCCTATCTCTGAAGGAATAAATCTAAAACTAGCTGGCGTTGAAGAAAGGTCCTTTCTCGTCCAGGACATGGAATTGAAACTTGGTGAGAGAATTCTATTATATATATTTACCAAATTATTTTGAAACTATATGATTATATGCCATAAAAAACCATCAGGGCACCCGATTGAAGCGATTTGGGTAGGAAGAGTGGAATCGCCAACTTCCTACTGTTAACATCTCGTGGATAAAGGGCGGGCTCTTCTCCCCATCTATTGGGTCAATCTGGGAAACGAGGGCTAGATTATAATATTGTATGTACGAACTTTCTTCTGGAAGGAGATTCTCTATTCATCCCGTGGATTCGCATAAGTGTCTCTGCTTATGGAACCACCCCACCCATTTTTGGCCCTTCATACAGGAGTCTGATGAAATACAAACAGTAGTATAATCATGATCGAATCGTTTGTCAGATATGGCCAGTGCTATCGGCAGGTGCCTTGCTACAATAGATGGTAGTATCATCATCATCATCATCATTCAAAAATAATATCCCGGGAATCGGGAAATCCCGAATTTTCCTAAATCCCGGGATTTTTCGTCCCGGGATGTCCCGGGATGGAAACTCTACTTGGAACTGTTGGACATCATCCTCGATAATGCTGCAACAGCAGTCTAAGCCCTCTTTCACGCATAGTCGACATGGCTGGCGAAGGTCAGCTTGTCGTCTATTACGACCCCAAAGAGCTTCAAACTTCGCTTTGATGCGATCGCGACTTTATCCACGTGAATCACTGCATGTTGAACCGACTTGCGGTTGTTGACGATAACCAATTCCGTCTTATGTTGAGCGAGCTGCAGGCCTCTAGGGCTCATCCAATCCTCCACCGTGCTCATCACGTGTGGTGTGGTCAGTTCTACCTCGGAAATTGACTCCCCGTAGACCTCCAAGGATACGTCATCGGGCAAGTCGACGATCTAACACCAGGAGAGAACTTAGCTTCAGAACCCATAATTCCAAAATTCCATAATACCGAGCCCAGTATTGAACCTTGCGAAACTCCTGCGGTAATAGGTACGCTTCTCTGACCGGCATCGGTCTCGTATAATAGTACACGGTTCTGGAAATAGCTTTCCAAAATCTTTTACAGGCCCACCGGCAAGCTAAGCCGGTGTAACGAGATGACATCCCAGCTTGCGCTGTTGAATGCGTTTTTCGCATCAAGTGTCATCAACGCACAGTATCGAATACCTCGCCCTTTTTGTTGGATCGCTATCTTGGCGGTCTTTACTACCGAGTTAATAGCGTCCAACGTGAACTTACCCTTTGCGAAAATCGAACTGATTGCTTGACAGTTCGTACCCTCTGAGTACGGGGTCAGCCTGTTGAGGATGATCCGCTGCCTCTCTAGCAACTTGCCCGTCGTGTCTATAAGTCAGCACCGATCTAAGGCCTTCGACATCAACACCAGTTTCTGTCTTTTTCATCTTTCGGGGAATCTACACTCATCTAGGCATCTCTACATAGCTAGCTTGAACATGTTTGGGTTCGCTATGATTGCTGCCTTAAGAGCGCTGTTAGGAACTCCATCAGGCCCTAGAGCCTATGTTGCCTTGCGGACTTGTGGTTCGGACGGGAAAAGTACCTCGATAATCCTCACCAACCTATCCGGGGACCGTTCGGGGGGTGAAGAGCTCCCTTTGGTCTTGGCCATCACTATCCTGTAGGCGTCACCCCACGGATTCGCGTTGGCTCCTTCGCATAGGTTGTCGAAACACGTTCTCCTACTGCTCTTGATGGCCTTGTTAAAGGCCAGTTTCGCAGCTTGAAACACTTCCCGCCAAACACGGAAACAAAACGTCAACGCGTTTTTGACATCACATTCTGACGTTTAGCTGCTTTTTAATTGGGTTTCGCCCCAATTAGCGAACCCCCAACTAAAAAGCGCCCCAACTAGAAAAACCCCAATTAGCGAACGTTCACTGTACTGCTCATATTATCAATTTTAAGCATGAGCATGATGACCGTGCAGAAAAATTACAATTGCATAGGGAACCAATGAATGGAAGCATGCGATTTGTTCTCCAATCTCAATGTACACAGTCAGAGAGCTCTAGTATTTTAAATGGTCGATAACGACGCTGACTGCTTCTTCAAGGACTATCGGGGGTGGGAAGTAATTGATGATGAATCACTCGTCCATCGCTAGCCGAAAACACCTCTGCACTCGCCACGAGTAGGGCCCTCCTTAGCCGTGCGGTAAGACGCGTGGCTACAAAGCAAGACCATGCTGAGGGTGGCTGGGTTCGATTCCCGGTGCCGGTCTAGGAAATTTTCGGATTGGAAATTGTCTCGACTTCCCTGGGCATAAAAGTATCATCGTGCTAGCCTCATGATATACGAATGCAAAAATGGTAACCTGGCTTAGTAACCTCGCAGTTAATAACTGTGGAAGTGCTTAATGAACACTAAGCTGCGAGGCGGCTCTGTCCCCCAGTGTGGGGATGTAATGCCAATAAGAAGAAGAAGAAGACTCGCCACGAGTTCGATTCATGCGGAATATTATTGGAAATTGGTGGCTTGCAAGTGACTTCAACGCCTTTAAAGCGAGTACCTTTTCCTTTGTGACCACATAATCTCGGAATTTGCCAAATCAAACAGAAAACGCCAATAGGGGAAGAGGCCCCAAAACGCCCCCCCGATGCAAAACGCCTTTTGTTGTTTCCCTCATATTTACCGTCTTTAAGATGTCCGTAACAAAACTAGATCTAAAATTATGTAGGATAGGCGAAGAAAGTTTCAAAAAAGTGCATGGGAAGGTCGGAAAAACCGAAAATTTCCACATTTTGAAGAAACATCTAACATTTTGGCGAGGCAAAACGCCCTAGTGGCAATAACCTACAAAGTACTTGCGTCTCCACGGACTATCCATACTAGAATGCTAATTCGCCGACGCGTGGTACTTTATTCCCTAGGAACTGCCAGTTAAAAGGCGTTTTGCCTCATGAGTTTTCCGGCAACAGAATATCACCACTTTTTTGAAATGTGAATATTATCAATATGATTGAGATTTTTGACAATTTTTGAATGGCATCAAATAGCTATCTTGTTTAACTGATGCATAATGTAAAAATACCCATGAATAGCGTTACAAATAAGACAATAGAGCAGTGTTTGCTTAGTTAGGGCATATTGCCCCCCCTTCCCCTAACCAGTGAATTTTGCAGGTTGAAAACTATCATTGCAACACATGAGCATCGCGAATACAAATTTACTGTCGACCAGTGTTATTATTGACTATGTTTTGACGATAAGAGAACCTACAGTCAATGCTCATCCGATGGATTCTGCTATTGCAGTTGATGGCACTTCTTCAGGCCAAAGCAACACGCACTGCAAGTGCATGATCCATCAAGCAATATTTTTTACTTGCACTTTTTCGCGACCAAAAAAATGTACACAATGTTCGTCCGATGACTTCTCACTCAACCAGCGATTGCAACATTTTATTACAAACTCGCATTAGTTTCGAAAATTTGTGTCCTTTACCGCTATCAACCTAAATAGAATCGGGAAGATTGCGTGGGTCAAAGTTATTGCTGTACACGAATCAAATAGGGGAGAATGGTCCAAAATGCACCCCTTGATATCCTATTCAAAACAATAAGTGTTTCATTACTTTCTAACGCATTTAAAAAATGTTTTATAAATAGGCCTGGGGAAAACGCCCGAATGGTGGTCTAAAATGACTCAATTGCATGTAAAATGATGGTGAACGCATGGTTGTTTGATTTTTTCTTAATGGATTGAACTACAATCTTACGGATGTGGTTGAAGAATATCTAATCGGTAAATTCAGGGATTTTGCTATTTTTTTTTTCAATGGAGCTCAATGATGGATAACTAATTATGAATTGTAACGATAATATTTGTTCATGAATGTACTACAACAGATTATATGAGTGTCAAGGAGGAGTCAACGAGATTTGTTTAGTTGTATTAATCGAAACCAAATAAACCAATTTAATGCAATGAGCTGGCATAACAAGTATGTTATTCTCTGATCAGTTTGCATGCGAGATTTGATATAAAACGCTTAATACAAAGAATGTCACACATAATTGTTGTGGGTGTAAATACTGCCTCGCATCATCCGTATCTGTCACCTGTTTAATGGAATGTTTGTAAATGTTAAATTCACATTTTTACTCTCACAAAATTGAAAATTGAAGGCTTCACATGCCAGACACTTCCCCAGCTAAGTCGGTTAACAAATGAAGAGCATATTGATATTGAGCTCTGCTGTTGAGATTATATTATTATGTCAATTATTGTTATTTTATAAAATTTGATATCAAAACATGGTTTCAATTAGCCGCTTTACATCAAATTATGTTGTCATAGATGACGAGTTATTTAATGAATTATTGGCAGTTGCTGATTTTCTACCCGCCGCTTCCACATCCAGGCGCTATCGTATATGCGCAAATAGCCAGCAAGAGTTAACCACCAGAAATTTGTATGGCGAAAGAAATCTAACGCGGGTTTTCTCAAAATCAGGAACTTTTCATGAAAAACTATTTGGTTTCGGTTATGAAGGATGGTGTCCGCTACTACGCCTACCAAATATTTTTTCGATTAAGGTGCTTAATTTTGAGAAATCGAACCTTAGATGCCTTTGGCCATACTGATTTCAGAAAGTTAACTCCTAGTTTGCCGCTGTAAGTACGCTCAAAGCAGGCGATTCATTAAACTTTTTTTTTCAAAACTTTTCAATAATTTAATGGAGAACTTGAACTTTAACTGGTTTCAACAACTAGTTTTCGAGAAATGTAGATTTTAAAATCCGTAGGTGAAAACTGGGGGAGGGTGGTTTTTGGGTATCATACCCTATATCAACAAAAATGAATGAGCAATTTTTTTTAAAACTCGCTCATGTTGTTTGTCATGAAATATAAAGCGAATTGATGATCTCGAATCTCGATTCTCGATGCACTATTGATCTTTTAGAATGAGTTTTCAATCAATTAAACTCATTAGTCATATTGGGAGCTCCATTGGAACTGAAGTGAAAGTGAATCAGCGTATCAACAGTTTCACTAAGTGCCCATTTTGTAATTCAAGTTCAAATTAGGACCTCGTTGGTATAGTGGTTACTGCCTTATAAGCAGGAGGTCAAATGAATAAAAATATAGAACCTATTTTTGATATTAAATTTAACTTGCCATCAAAAATGAAAAAGCGACACTCAATTTGATTCATGATATCAGATTTCAATTTGCTATAATTTTGACAATGAACTTGGGACATTGATCTGCCTGGAAAATCAGATAGCTTGTTTGTTCGAGTACAGTGCTCTACAATTGTGTGTCATACACAATAATGAAAAATACTTATGTAGAAAAGTGAAAAATAACATTAACCAGTTTAAAAAGCGTACTTTGGTTTCGAATGAATCTTAAAACATATTAGCAAATCTCTATTGGACTAAAATACACATAGTCCTCAAAGCGATTTACGCTAATCTCGAAGCAAATCGATGTCGCTAATAAATCTTGAACTGACCCATAGTTGTATGGGGAATGTTCGACAATTACCGATGTAAATAACCAAAAGTGTATATTTTTTACCTTTTCCGTTTCGTTTGGAACCATTTTTTTTTCTTTCCATTATGTAGTGAAATTATGTCTTCTAGCGGTGCATTCAATTTTAATTTGCTTATGATTGCTGATTGCTTGGAGCGCTCGTTTCGTATCACACGCGCACATCATGTTCTCAGGTGCTCACAGACCACAGTGCATACGCGCTCTTGATGCTATTTTGTATGAAAACAACGTGGGTTGTGTCTTCTATTTTGAAACCCACCCAAGCAAGCATTAGCATCAATCCACAGACATAACGAAAAAAAAAGTGATATTGAACATGCCGTATGGAATGAATGAGAGTGTTATGTATATTGAACCAGAGCAGTAATAATATATGTGTGTTTTTACTTTTCAATGAAGATTCTGTGATAATGCTGGATTAATGAGAAACGCGGATTGTTGGTATCTAAGTGCAGGTTGGCATTAGTCGCGAAGCGTGTGGCAGGAACAGTGCAGCGTAAAAAGTGAAAAACTTGCCTCATATCGTTGTTATGGGAATACATTGATCGACTCAATGAAAGCGGAAGTGTTAAGTTAGCAGATAACGGAAGCAATGTCGTCTGATCGAATACACAGGTGAGTCATTAATTCATTGGATATTGTTTGGCTTTATATGATAAATCAAGGAGGACTATGTAATTGTAATGCTTATGGGGGATAATATTTAAAACAAATTGAAGCAAAGTAGAAGTACTGTTCCGGTTTTTGTATCTTATAGCTACTACATTCATCCTTTCAAACACAAATGATCGTGGACATTATGACTCCGTGATTGACTAGAACTTGCGAAATTGTACAGGAAACCAAATTAATGGGGCTTGGGGCTAGCTATTCACTCTCATTGTATACTTTTCGGAAACCCACGTCCTTACGGCCATATAGTAAGGAAAGGATTGTTGATCCAACTCTCGTTGCTACTAGTGACCGAGTATACCTCTGAATATCCGCGATTGTCTTGGAATAGGATATTGTTTTCATGTATGTATTGGATTGGATTCACCTCGGTAAGCGATGCGATCTACTTCTACTCACTTTCCTATTGATTCGGCATGCTAACCTAAAATACGACACTAATCCTCCCGCACTAAGCAGAACACATTTTTTCTGTTGATCGCACGATAGTTCTACATACTTCTCGAGAACACGGATAAACATATACTCTATTTATTCTTCCAAACACTGGAAGGATGAGTGGAGAGTAAATGAGCGATTTTCTTACTTTGGAAAAGCGAATATTTTGAAATTTCGATTTGAGATGAATTTGTTTTAAAAAGATGGGGAAACGAAAAGTCTTATTACAAATTCAATTCTGCATAAAATCTTGGTACATAGGGGAACTGCTCCTGGAATTCATCCCATGGCTCCGATATGCATTCCATCAAAAACAAAGCAATGGAAAGGAATTTTATTTTTTTTCTTATTTTTGTAATTTTTTTCAGCAGTGAGCACGCTTGTTGACAAAAAGAAGTGACAAAATTGGTGCAGTATTTCTTTGTTTCGCGATGAGATGAATATATGTTCAATGAGATGGAGTTCCCCTATATAAATTTTATTCGCACTTGCTTAGTTAATTAGTATGTATAACAAATCTGGTACGTCTTTCAAAAGTTTGGATTGAGAGTGACTTCGGTACTCGCTAAAGTGAGAAAGCGTTGCGAAGCTTCGTCTATCTTGAACAGGAACAATTCAATGTTTAATGTGGTATGGGTCAGGCAACTCAATCTTCCAAAATTTCTGAAAGCGGATTATCGTCAATGCTGACAATAAGAGCTTAAGGGATATCTTAAAGGCCACGAGAGGAGAACGATAACACTCTGGAACTGCATTCGTAGATTGCGAAAGAGCGAGGTGATTTGAGACCTAAAGCGGGATGCTGTGAAGAAGTGTCCTGTATACAAAAGGTTGAAGGTACTAGATAAGGTTAGCAGTAGACCTGTGCGTCGATTGAAATTTTACCGGCAGCGGCGTGCGCGTGATAGATCATTTTCAGCCAGCGTCGGCGTCATGCCGTTAGTGATCGGCGGCGGCGGCGTGGCGACATGAACTCTGGAAGTTCCTCTGGGAATCTCTACAGAAGTTCCTCTAGGAATTTCACCGGGAGTTCCTCTAGGAATTCCACCGCCAGTTCCTCTAGGAATTCCTCCGGAAGTTCCTCTAGGAATTCCTCCGGAAGTTCCTCTAGGAATTCCTCCGGAAGTTTCTCCAGGAATTCCTCCGGAAGTTCCTCTAGGAATTCCTCCGGAAGTTCCTCTAGGAATTCCTCCGGAAGTTCCTCCAGGAATTCCTCCGGAAGTTCCTCCAGGAATTCCTCTGGAAGTTCCTCCAGGAATTCCTCCGGAAGTTCCTCCAGGAATTCCTCCGGAAGTTCCTCCAGGAATTCCTCCGGAAGTTCCTCCAGGAATTCCTCCTGAAGTTCCTCCAGGAATTCCTCCGGAAGCTCCTCCAGGAATTCCTCCGGAAGTTCCTCCAGGAATTCCTCCGGAAGTTCCTCCAGGAATTCCTCCGGAAGTTCCTCCAGGAATTCCTCCGGAAGTTCCTCCAGGAATTTCTCCGGAAGTTCCTCCAGGAATTCCTCCGGAAGTTCCTCCAGGAATTCCTCTGCGAAGTTCCTCCAGGAATTCCTCCGGAAGTTCCTCCAGGAATTCCTCCGGAAGTTCCTTCAGGAATTCCTCCGGAAGTTCCTCCAGGAATTCCTCCGGAAGTTCCTCCAGGAATTCCTCCGGAAGTTCCTCCAGGAATTCCTCCGGAAGTTCCTCCAGGAATTCCTCCGGAAGTTCCTCCAGGAATTCCTCCGGAAGTTCCTCCAGGAATTCCTCCGGAAGTTCCTCCAGGAATTCCTCCGGAAGTTCCTCCAGGAATTCCTCCGGAAGTTCCTCCAGGAATTCCTCCGGAAGTTCCTCCAGGAATTCCTCCGGAAGTTCCTCCAGGAATTCCTCCGGAAGTTCCTCCAGGAATTCCTCCGGAAGTTCCTCCAGGAATTCCTCCGGAAGTTCCTCCAGGAATTCCTCCGAAGTTCCTCCAGGAATTCCTCCGAAGTTCCTCCAGGAATTCCTCCGGAAGTTCCTCCAGGAATTCCTCCGAAGTTCCTCCAGGAATTCCTCCGAAGTTCCTCCAGGAATTCCTCCGGAAGTTCCTCCAGGAATTCCTCCGGAAGTTCCTCCAGGAATTCCTCCGAAGTTCCTCCAGGAATTCCTCCGGAAGTTCCTCCAGGAATTCCTCCGGAAGTTCCTCCAGGAATTCCTCCGGAAGTTCCTCCAGGAATTCCTCCGGAAGTTCCTCCAGGAATTCCTCCGGAAGTTCCTCCAGGAATTCCTCCGGAAGTTCCTCCAGGAATTCCTCCGAAGTTCCTCCAGGAATTCCTCCGGAAGTTCCTCCAGGAATTCCTCCGGAAGTTCCTCCAGGAATTCCTCCGGAAGTTCCTCCAGGAATTCCTCCGGAAGTTCCTCCAGGAATTCCTCCGGAAGTTCCTCCAGGAATTCCTCCGGAAGTTCCTCCAGGAATTCCTCCGGAAGTTCCTCCAGGAATTCCTCCTAGAGTTCCTCCAGGAATTCCTCCGGAAGTTCCTCCAGGAATTCCTCCGGAAGTTCCTTCAGGAATTCCTCCGGAAGTTCCTCCAGGAATTCCTCCGGAAGTTCCTCCAGGAATTCCTCCGGAAGTTCCTCCAGGAATTCCTCCGGAAGTTCCTCCAGGAATTCCTCCGGAAGTTCCTCCGGAAGTTCCTCCAGGAATTCCTCCGGAAGTTCCTCCAGGAATTCCTCCGGAAGTTCCTCCGGAAGTTCTTCCAGGAATTCCTCCGGAAGTTCCTCCAGAAATTCCTCCGGAAGTTCCTCCAGAAATTCCTCCGGAAGTTCCTCCAGGAATTCCTCCGGAAGTTCCTCCAGGAATTTCTCCGGAAGTTCCTCCAGGAATTCCTCCAGAAATTCCTCCGGAAGTTCCTCCAGGAATTCCTCCGGAAGTTCCTCCAGGAATTCCTTCGGAAGTTCCTCCATGAAAAATATGGGTGAGTGTTTTCTAGCTTGTCTTGCGCATTGAAAATTGTATTTTGGCCATAATTTTGAACTCATAGTTCAATTTCGCCAATTTTCAATAGCAATAGCCCATGCAATAAAATAATTTTGATTTGCAGATGCTGGAAAAGGCGGATTTTGGTTCCCCCATAGGTTCCTCAAAGGGCCTCGGAACAACAGGGTAGCCTATATTCCCAGAATCATATATGGATGTCACAATTCCACTAGTCTTTCAAAATGCTGAAGTTTGATACCCATATTCCATAGTTTAAGATATTTTGTAATTGGCCTGTTTTGGTATCCACGGAGGCTTCCTCAAGGGCCTCGGAACTGGCCCCGGAGTGGCCAATATCAGATATGGATGTAATAATTCCATTCGTCTTCCAAAATGCTGAAGTTTGATATCCATGTTCCATAATTTATGATATTTTTAAAATGGCAAATTTTTGTGCCCCGGGAGGCGTCCCCAAGGGCCTCGGAACTGGCCCCAAGGTGGCCAATATTATATTTGGGTGTAATATTCTTACTCGTCTTCCAAAATGCTAAAGTTTGATACCCGTATTGCCATAGTTTGTGATGTTTTGAAATTGGCCGATTTTGGTATCCCCGGAAGCTTCCCCAAGGGCCTCGGAACTGACCCCAGGGTGGCCAATATCATGTCTGGATCTCCTGATTCCATTCGTCTTGCAAAATGCTGAAGTTTGATACCCACATTGCCCATGGTTTGTGATATTTTGAAATTGGCCGATTTTGGTGCCCCCGGAGGATTCCTCAAGGGCTTCGAAACTGACCCCAGGGTGGCCAATATTATGTTTGGATGTCTCAATCCCACGCAATATCTTATTTGGATGTCATAATTCCATTCGTATTTCAAAATGCTGAAGATTGATACCCATATTGCCATAGTTTGTGATATTTTGAAAATGGCCCATTTTGGTGCCCCTGGAGGCTTCCCTAAGGGCCTCGGAACTGGCCCCAGTGTGGCCAATATCCTCAAAATCATATCTGGATGTCAAAATTCCTCTAGTCTTCCAAAATGCTGAAGTTTGATACTTATATTGCTAGTATGGAGCAAAAATATTGAACTGTTAGTTTTGGGCCGGTTCCCGAAGGGTCAGTTTGAAGAAACCCCGTTGTTAGCCATTTATGGAACAGGTGTCACCATGATTTCTGGTTCTGACATAATCCCTACATACAAATCTACCGAAATGATATGAATTGAGACTAAAAAAGCAACATTTTGTTGGACTTATAGAACCAAAAAAGGAAGTTGTGCCGACTAAGACGAATTAAGTACTCTCCATTTAATTCCACCAGTTAATTTTCGTTATCTTTGCAGATACGTATTTCGACCACAACTGTGTGGTCGTCTTCAGTGTCTCGTACGAGCCTAGCAGAATTTCAAGCGATATGACCGAAAATGACATACGGTCGAACTGGTAATTTGGGCGAAAAGCCATTTTCCCTTACAGGTTGTTTGACCAAATATGCCATGTGGCCGATAATGCCATTTAGCCGAAATGGTCGGCCGAAAGAGGCATTTCAGTGAAAATATCATTTGACCACACGGATCGTACTGGTGAAAATGTCATCTGCTGAACGAACTTTTTGGCGAAACTTCGGCCATAAACATTCTATCAAATGAGCTTCGTAATAATGGTTTGTTCGGCCAATTGACATAGTCACGGCTTTGTGGTCTTCGCAGAAATGACCTTCGGCCAAACCGCCCTTCTGTATTCAAAAATTTGACATCAACGAGACCTTATTTGGATTTCAACGGAAATTCCTTGGGATCTTCCACGGAAGAGAAGATGTTCAAAATTTAGAAGGATTAGAAGGACAATTTCAAAGAAAATCCTCCCGTGACACCTATGAGAGATCGTAAAGTTCTCTGCATCTTTCTTAAGTAGGTGTCCAAATACCCATCCTTCCCCTTCCTCAGCATTCGCAAGGACGTGGCCAGGACAGATCTCGATCATTAATGCACACTGCATTGCTTCCATCTAAAAGAGAGTGATTAGTACCAAATCAATATATGTGGTCAATGAGCCACCTTAGTAAAGTCTAACTCCTTGATCTGTGGTAACGTATGAAAGTGATTCTACTATCATACAACAGTCTTGTACCACCTACGAATTTGTGCAGGGAAATCACCTTCCAATCTATACTGCCCACGATCGCATATTTGTCCCATATGATTAGGAAATCCAGCAAATATGAGACTGATATGCGATCATAGGCAGTATACGTTTTGAAATTATTCATGGCAGTAATGTTCACTAGTCTATTTACGATATAAATGCTTATATTTTGTGGGCGACAGCAAATAAAATTAGATTAAAAAACTTAACTAACAAAATCTTTTTTTTCTCTTTACCAGAGCGGCCAAGGATGGCTTGCTTGATGTGCTCAAAGAGGCTACCCGCGCCGAATCAAATTCCAAAGATGCTGACGGTATGACTCCGGTGCTGTGGGCCGCCTTCGAAGGTCGCTTGGAGGCACTAAAACTGCTAGTTGGAAGAGGGTAAGCTAGGTGATCCGATATTTTAACTCATGCTCCTATATTCATTCTATCAAAATCGATAACAATCGATAGAAGAACTTGTGATTTATAAGCAATGTGTCTGCATGAAAGTAAAATATGATGAAATAGATTTTGTTTCGAGATAAGGTGATTATGATAGCATTACAATGAATGTGTTTATTTTTACAGAGGTGATCCAGATAAATCAGATCAGTTTGGAAATACCGCGTTACATCTAGCCTCTGCTAAAGGCCACATGCAATGTGTCGATTTTCTGGTACAATTTGGAGTCAATTTGTATGCGTTAGATATTGACAACCACAGTGCGCAAGATTTGGCTGCCATAAACAATCGAGACAATATTTTGCGCTATCTGGACGCGGCGGCGGCAAATTTAGAAGCTGTTGATAAGTATGAATCAACACCAAATTATCTTTGAAAGTATGTGATGGTATAAGATGATGAAACGCTTGATTACAGGAAAAAAGTTCGAGATTTGAAGGAGCGAGCGAAAAAGAAATCAGCTAAGCGGGCGCAAGAATATGCTGCCAGGCAGCAAAAGGTTGACCAGGGAAAGGATGATCAACGGATCAGGCCGCATCGGCCGTCAAATATGTTGCAAATGTTGAAGCACAAAATTTGGTCGGGTAGTCAGGGAAATTTGAAGAGTTCTAGTAAGGATAATTTGAACAATAATTCGACCAAATTTAGTGCTTTAGTTGCTGGAACCGTGACAGGATCACGAGGAGCTGTAAAGAAACGAGCGGAAGCATCCAAACTGAGACAGCAGATGGAAAATGGAGGTATGAAATTAACATTTGAGACATTTATTATGCCTAGTTCGTTTTGGTTTTGTGGTTAAAGAAATTTATACAATAAAACTTGACGATTTTCCGTTCAATTCAGAGGAATTGTGCTTACATTTTAAAGACAAGATTAGATTAACTTTGATGGCTATAAAAACCATTATAATATAACCATTATGTATTAGTAAGTCTAAATCGAGAATATTTAAAGAGACTTTCTTCAAATATGCAGTAAATCTTAACTTGCAAAAACGTTGCTTTTGGGTTCACATGATAATCCTATGTCCTTCTTTAACAATTTACTGTCTTCTAGGTTTCAAAATCGGCGAAGTGGAAGCAACGGGGAAGCGGAGCGTCCGTTCTATTCAGGGATTGCAGAGAGATTCGGAAATTCTGTACGTTGGCACGTACAACTCATCGGAGGAAAGCAGTAAACGAGGCAAAATAAAGGATGTGTTCGACGTCGATTCCAATGGCTACGAAGAAGTTGACGACGACAGTGAGAGCTGTGGATCTAGTGCAAAGTTCAATACGATTTCGCGATCAGTTAGTCAACCTGATTTTCTAGCGAATCTGAACGACGATTTAACAAATGATGTAATGCTTCAAAACAGACCTAGCATTTTCAACAGGCCGTCGGGGAATTTCGCAATGACGTATGTCTCCTGAATATGAATTTATTGCTTACTGATGTAATACGAACTGGGTTTCATTTTAGGCGTTCCGTTTCCACTGTGCTGGCACAATTGGGCAACGAAAATTCGGCCAATGATTCTTCTGACGGATCAACTATAGCCAAACCAAAACATGGACCAATCAAACCTCGTTCGCAGCTGGTTATTTCGGACTCTGAAAGCGAAGCGAATAGTTCGGATAATGAAGAAAACGAATCATTGGCGGTGCTAAGGTTTTTAACTGCATTCAAACTGGAAGACCACTATCCGATGTAAGATTTTAGTTTAAGCTTATGTATACTAAAACAAAGTTTACATGTTTGGACATTAGTTTTCAGAAAAATGAAATCGATATGGAAACTCTAATGTTGCTCACGGAAAGTGATATCAAATCGTTGGGTTTACCGATCGGTCCTCACAGGAGATTGTGCATAGCGATTCAGGAACGTAAGGAAGCACTTGCAAGTCCGGGAACGATCTTGGACAGTCGATTGTAGAAGCCGCTCGCACTGCCATTCCATGCACCGACAAACAAATACGTATGCCTGGGGATGATGCCCCTACTCCTGGAACTGTAAATTATGAACACCTTGTTGTAAATAATGAATTAAATTATTCTGAAATTTTAAGAATTTTGTGTTAGTTATTGTTATTTAGAAACTGAGAAAATTCTTGTTTTTGTTTTTACATTCGCATATACTAAACGATACATACACATTTTTGCTTTATCTTTTTCATCATTAGATGCATCTTGCCTTGTTCATTTCTAGATCTCATTTAGTTGTTTAAACACTTGGTTTGGGGTCATTGCTATCAGTTTTGAGATCACGAAATGATTAAATCTTCTTACCCATAATTTCTTCAGTACAGTTTATACTGATCGAATGATTTGTAGGCCATTGAAAAAATCTTTTCCGGCGTGGTACCTGAACCTGAAAATACGTATGTAATTAGTTATGAGAACTGGCAAATGAAATAAAATTTTAGCCCAGTAATGTGATAATATTTAACATAAAACCGGATATAATTCGGTGACTTCGTTCAAGGCTAAAGAAACATCGCGCAAGCCCAACAAATCTAGTTCTACAATGGCTTAACATTATGCTGTAAAAATATAAATCCATTCTATGTATTTACCAATTGGAATCCATTCGTCTGGCAATTCTGCATCTCGTCGCGCCGATCGTAACGCATATCTCAATGCATAAGTCAATACAGGAGTCATGCTAAATGACGGTTCTCCTACAGCCTTAGAATGCAAAACTCCATGTGGATTGGAACTACTTTTCAAAAACTTCACCCGAAAATCCATGGGAATGTCCTTCACGCCTGGAACCTTGTAATTCCAAGTGCGGTTATTCACTAGCGAACCATTGGAGTGGTCATAGACTAGGGCTTCCGTTAGATAATAACCTAGTCCCATAATGAAAGATCCCTCCAGCTGTCCAATATCGATTCCCGGGCTCATACTTTCCCCGACATCTTCAAGTAGGTCAACTCTTGAAATTTGCACATTTCCGGTAAGTACGTCAACTTCCACTTCGGCGCAAGTGCATCCCCAGATAATATATCCTTGAAGATCCGTCGATTGATAGTGATACTCGGCAGTAAGGTCGACGTTCGCCATGAATGCTCTGTTAATGATTTCCTCCCAAGATGCCGAACGGTTGGCTGTCCAAATTGGCTGAAGTCGTCCCAGAAGAATCTCGCAGCACCGTTTCACTGCCTGTGTTTTACATAAAATAGTATTTTTTTTTACATTATCATTTACAGCATACTTACGAATGCAGCTGTTTCACTCGCTCTGCTATGGACAGATGGATTATTATTTGGAGAGGTTAGAGTAGTTGTTGGTTTAACTGATATTTTACTCAGCGGAATTCCAAAAACGGCAGCAACAACTTGAGCCACCTTCGTATTGACTCCCTGGCCCATTTCAACAGCACCGTGCGTAATTGCCACAGATCCGTCCATATGGTAGATCGAAACCAGAGTATTCAAAGCTCCCGAATATTCCATAGGATATTCCATTGGAATAATGGCGATTCCTCTTTTTCGCCATCGATTCATATTATTGAACTTATCAATTGCCCTCTTTCGAGAATCAAACTTTACTTCTTTTCGAAACTTCTGTAATAGTTGACGCATCAAGTTTCCATTCGGCATGTTTAGCATGCGTACCTCCAAGGGATCCTTCCCAACTACGTGAGCAATGTGTTCCATGATGTTTTCTATCATGGCTATTCCTTCCGAAGTACCTGGACATCGACACCATGTATTGGAAGGGACATCCGTTCGTGCAACATTCCCCACTAGGTTCCATTTATCCGTACGATAGCAATTTTTGAACATGTCACTTGTCAAGTACGCTAAGTTTTCGTTGATAGTCGAGCCTCCGTCATGAGTAAATGTGTTATGCAATCTATTGATAATCCCCGTATCGTCCACATCAACTTCGTACTCACTAAGACATCCAATACGCTTTCCAATGGCAGACATACTTGTTTCAATTGAAAGAACCATTCGAACAGGACGCTGTGTGAGTTTAGCAGCTACGGCACAGGCACACGCAATATGAGCAGGTCGCGTGGACTTTGCACCGTAAGCTCCGCCCAATCGGCGCACGGTCAAGTTTATGCTGTTCTGCTGAACATTAAGTACTTGAGATAAGGCGCATAGCACTAAATCTGGATACTGCGTTGACGAGTACACGTCCATACCGTCTTCAATGGGAACACAGAAACATGTCTGTGTTTCAAGAGTATAGTGATATTGTCCTTGTAGATTCAGACGTCCTTGGATTTTAATGGGTCCCTCGGTAGCCTTATTGAACTGTGCTCCGTGTCGATCATATCCTTCATTCGATATTCGGTCATATGCCTGAGCATTTAAAACATCTCTTACTGTTGGATAAATAGGCTTTGGTGGCAGCTTCTCATAAGTTGTCTTAACAAGAGAAGCCGCTCGTGTAGCTAACTCGAATGTTTCAGCTACTATAATGCCAATGGGTTGACTGTGATATAGCACCTCTCCACTACAGAAAACTTCTTCAACTCGTGGAGCTCCTATTTCTAGAGTCATGAAATTATTGATTCCTGGGATATCCTTTACGGAAAAGAAACCTGCAACTCCTTCTAGTTCCTGCAAGTATACAAATTATACTACCAGTTATGAATTATGCAAATTATAATTTTTGAGGTACCAAAGCTTTCGAAGCATCTATTTGTAGAATGCGGCTATTAATTTCAGTGGCTAGTACAAACGCAGCGAATAATTCGTTCGGCATTTGTGATATGTCGTTGATATATTCCGCTTCACCAGCGCACTGTACCATTCCTTCCAACTTGGGAACATTTTGGGTGAGGGGCCATTTGCTTGGATAGGTATCGTAGCTTTGCTTTCCCGATGATAGAGACCGCTTTAAGATTGTTGCGCCGCTTCTGACTTTCGGGTCGAGTTTAACCTGCTGTTCGATAGCCATATCTAGAACACATTTATAGAATAGCGACAGAGCTAGGTTTCTTCGATATTCGGGTGAAGCATCCGGGGAAACAAAGTCTGGTTCGATCTCCGCGGAAAGTATTTTCATTGCTTTTCGAATGGTTTCATTTTGGAACAAAGGTTTTCCAACAAGATAAGCTTCCGTTTGTGTAGCATGAATAAATGACGGATTTATACCTCCAAAGCAAATAGTTACAGACTTTGGGATAAAATTAGACTCTTGTATCTTAAACAAAAGTGCCGCATTGACATATGCTCTGGCGTTTTGCGAAACAGGCATTATTTTGAATGATCTGAAGATATTTCTCACTGGGTCATGCTGTGGAATGATTATGCTAGCCAATAGTTTTTTCTTCATATCCAGGTGTAGAAATTGACTGAGTGTCAAAACTTTTGAAGAAGTGTCAGTTACTGCAGAGAAAATACTATTAATCATTTAATTACCATCATTTCAAATGTTCACCGGAAAATACTTACATATTACCAAAGAAGCTTCCACTGCTTCGAGGAGGAGAAACATATCCGAAGGAAACTCCCAATGGTCATGCTTTATCATTAGGTTTCCAGCTATCGATCCCATGTTTCTCACGGGGCGGTTCGCAATCTTTTGTACATGTTCGATCACTACCCGTAAGTATTGGAAATTATTGCTTTTCTGAACTGCTTGTTGCATGATCAATATAAATTGATTCAAAGTATTACTTGCACCAATAATAATATTCTCTGCAATCTCACTATGATGTAGCTCAGCGACGTCATTAACGTCGATAAAAACTTCCAAATCATCCTTTCGTCTGTAGACTCCATGAGCAGTGTTCCCCGCTACTAGCATGTACGGCTTATTTCCTATCGTACGAAATATCTCAAGAATTTCTGAAATGTTGTACGGTTTGTACCATTCTTTTCCTTGTCCATCAATAATTCGCTGCATATTCCGTACATTTCCTACTAGTTTACTACACGTGATAGAAGCTTTTCGCGAGCAGCTATACCCTGTTCCAAAATCTTCAATGTCCTGGCATAGTTTTCTAATACCCTCATTCGTATCCACGGCAAAGCTTTTGAACGCATCCAATATCGGTCGATAACCGGTACAACGACAGATATTTCCGTCGAGAGCATTCTCCACTTCCTGCATACTAACCGATCCTTCGCTCGATTCCAGCAAGCTGAACATACTCATAACCATTCCACTGGAACAAAATCCACACTGCGAGCCATTGAAATGGGCAAGGCGCTTCTGAATGGGATGATAACCATTTTTCTTGCTTCCAATTCCTTCCACCGTGAGTACATCACATCCATGGCAAGAGTAAACGGGAAACAGACACTAAAGAAAAATTGTATTGATATTGCAATGGTCAGCTCTACATTGAAGTTTTACCGAATTAACAGCATTTGTGGTTATTTTCTCGGTTGCTGGATGTTTTCTGGTTATATTCACGATACATGATCCACATCCTCCTTCTAGGCACATGAATTTAGTTCCCTTCAACTGAGCGTGGTCACGAATGAAAGTATTCAAAGACGTTTCGATGGGGATGAGCTTTGGATCAACTAAACAAATTGTGTTAATTAGTCATGTAGTTTTATTATTAGTTTTCTTTATTATGTACTTTAAGGACAAGCCTCCGGGAATCCAAATTCAAATCTACTTTCGTTTTCAAGGGCATACCACTCAATAAGGAAGCAACGCACAACTGTCATCCTTCTATTTCAGTTTTGCTACATCGCAGCATGCGTGAAATAATACAAATGACAGTTGTCCATTGCTTCCGTTTTGAGTGGTGTGCCCTTGTAAACGCCAGTAGATTTGAATTTGGATTTCAGGAGGCTTGTCTTTAACGATTAAAGTCAATAAAAAAAATAAAAACACAGGAATTGAATCTGTTGAATTTCTGGGGCGAACCACACCGTATATCCGCCCTCACAGCTGTCGGGAGTGTCCCTACCTCGGTAGGGTAGTGCGTGTGCTGCTTCAGCAGAGAACGAGTGATCTGCTTGTGTTGAGGCAGGAGTGTCATAGTGCGTCAGCACTATTGTCACCTCGAAGCACGGCAGAAGTTTGAATGTGGACTGCGCATGCTGAGGGAGGAGTATCGTAGCGTTGGGTTGGAGCCCAAGAAGGGTTTAGTGGGTGAGAGTCCCACAGTCCCACACTCCGGTACACTGCCATGTGGTAGCTTGGCAACTACTATGCGTGTGCTGGGTTAGTGTATAAAAAAAGGCCTACGGGGCCCTTGCCAGGTTCTCTCTGAGAAATTTGTGAAATTCGTGATCGTGATCCGTGAAGCTCAACGTATCCCGCAAAGGCTTCGTGCCGCGAGCCAAGATGTGAAGGATAAGGTTGGAAGCATCTTGACGGACGAACGTGCGGTGATCGAAAGGAGGAAGCAGCACTACGAGGAACAGAGAGAGTACAGGCAGTGAAAGTCAAGGCAGCGGAGGAGATGACTACGTCAGTTAAGCGGACGATGGAAGCCAACCAGTCTTACCATGATGGAAGTTAAGGAATGCCATCCAACAGCTAAAGACTAATAAAGCAACTGGTAAGTATGGCAACGGGGCTGAACTCATCAATATGGGCTCGGGAAAGCTTGCCTGCACAAACTGATTATCAGAATCAGAACAGCTAGTGGAAGAAAAGAGTAATAAGCCCCATTTACAAGAAAGGTGACAAGCCGGAATGTGAGAATTTTCGAGCGATCATCATTCTCAATGCCGCCTACAAAGGGATATCCAGATCATCTTCCGTCGTCTGTCACCAATAGTTTACTGTTAGGCAAATCCTCCAAAAAATCCGTGAATACCAGATCCCAACGCAATCTGTTTATCGATTTTCAGGCGGCATATGACAGTATTGAATGCGTAGAGCTAGGAAAATTATGGTCGAGCTTCTCTGGGAACCTTACCAGACTGATCAAAGCAATGCTGAATGGTATGCAAAACTGTGTGAACTGCCAACGGCTGAAAATAATGTTAGTCGTGAAATTCGAAGGTGCATCATCTGTGGTGTGGAAGTCGGGCCTACTATGAGCTCCACAAGAAACTGCGGTCAAAAAAATCAGAAGGGTTGTGTACAAGACACGACCGCAAGGTAGACGTTGGACAACTTAAGAATAAATTCACGCACGCTGGGAAAGCAGTTTTCCTATAAGGTACAAAAAGGGGGTAAGTGTAAAAATCGACTCGAAAAATTGGAATTGTACACACTTTACAGTTTTTACCACATCATAACATTATGCAAGAATATACTTTGATGCTCACACTAATACTATGTTGAAATTGTATAATACATACACTAACACTGTTAATGTTAGAACTGTAATTTAGGTTTCGCGAAAAGTTGATTTTTGCATTCATAAAATCAATTCTTATTTGCACCAATTGTCCTTTTTTCAAGTGAATTTATATCACAGGTGACCATTATAATACAATTAAACTAATCCCATTCAATTGGTAGTGGTTCGTACCAAGAACGCAAATAATTCAAAGATTTTACACTTACCCCAGGTATCAAACACTGCGGGGGAAGTGGATAATGTTCTAATTACGCATTTTTTTTTCTCCCTCCAGGGTTTTTTTTTTCGATAGCTGTGAATCTTAATTTGTTCCTTCTTCGTTATCATTGTGGTTCCAGTGGTGATTGGGCTAATAAAAATGAGAAAATGCCTGATTAATCCACCTATCGGTATTGATGCCTTTCACATGTTTCACATATGAAAAAAATGTATAAGAAAGTTAAAAATACCACTGATAAGAAAATATATTGTATAATTCACATTAATTTTTATTCATAACAGGTTTCGCCGTTGAATGCAATTTTTTGCGAACAAATTGGTTAAGGACTAGTGCTTAAGAATAGCTGATAATTTTGTACGTGCTTTGCGCACACACATACATACAAATACGCACATACAGACATCATCTCAATTAATTAAACTAAGTTGATTAGTTTCTAACCCTGTAAGTCCCATTTTTCCTTTAAAAAGTTCATCTTTGGGCGAACATATAGATTTTACACACTTAGTGTTCGAGAGGACAAAACCAGCCCTCCCCTAGCTATTACGAAAATTCCTTGGAATCTATTCCGTTAAGGTAATGAAATTATTCCACAAAAGATACTCAGAGCAATTATCGTATTGATTTTAGTTATATGTAACTACTCATCACTATTGACGGTCGAGGTAACATGGGTTTTCCACTTACCCCATCCCACTAGGGTAAGTGGAAAATCAACTCCTAATTTTAAAATCTTTTTCCATAAATTTCAAGCGACCAAAATGGTATGAATTACCGCACAACTGGTGCAAAATTGACTGTTTTTGATAGCCCATTTTGATTGATCGCATTTAGATCATTTAAACTAATTTTACACTAATTCAAACATGCACTATCGATTTTTCCTTTTCCACTTCCCCCAGTGTACCTTAATCAATAAAGGAGGCCCATTAGAACCGCCTCTTCGTTGATTTGTAAGAGTGCAAATATTGTGTAGCCCTATCAGCACACATGTTCCACATAGGTTACTGCAACTCATATGTGACCAAATTCAGTCACAATCAAGTTACTGTAACCATTTTTGTCTCAATTTTTGTGCTGATCGGGAACCGTAACGCTCACCAAAGGGGCGTGGCTGCAGGGTTAAAATTATTGATCACAAGAAAGCAGCTTCTCCGCGCGCGCGAGCCATATAGTTCGAGATGCCGCGAAGAGCAGACCGCGGTCCCACCATCGACATCGCCGGAATTCGTGCTGGAAATTTTATTCCTACCGATGGTGTGGGTCGTGCGGTCGTCGTCAGCATCAGCAGCGCTCAGGTTAAGTTTTCTTGTCTGAAGTACTAACGATTGGGTACCATCATTGAAAATAGCTCTTAAGCCACAACTTGAGGCGAGACGAATTTTGATCAAAGTACAAATTAATCGCTTGGTGATGGCAGATAGTTTCCGTCGGTAGCGGAATCACGAGCGCGCGTCAGAGAAAGACGCAGCCGAAAATTATTCGCATGGGTAGCAGCAGCCAAGTGAAATTTATACCAAATAAAGAACCAATTTATTGGTCCTGCAACAAAACCAGATCCAGAACCATGCAAACAAATTTCACTGCAGTGCCGCTGACGCCGACGATAGTCACTCGAAAGTTTGCCGCTTAACCGCTACAGATGCATAAACCACCACTGCCTTCGATACTAGGACCATCGCCATCGTTATGTGTGCTCTCCGTTTCCTCTCTTCGTGATCACTCACCGTGGATCATCGTACAGAAATGACGCGCGAGCGCGAATCATGGGCCTTTTTATACCCGGAGATAACGAAACGGTAGGTCATATGGCCCTTAACTTAATCATTAATCATTCTGATGTCCGTGTTGGGAATGCATGAATGGGATTGGTTGGTACTGGTATTTTTACTGGGTAGGTCAAGAATTGAAATTTTCTATAGTTTATCGTAAATAATTAAAAGAGTTAATGAAATTGACAAATTGATTGATATATAAATCTCGAAAATCCATCAAAAGATTCAAAATATTACATGATTTCGTGACGGTCCCTAATTTTAGATTCTGATTTGACACCCAGTACCTTCGGGTAAGACGTTGTCCAACGTCAAAAGATTCACCACCGCACCAAATATGTCATGTACAAAACGCTGATAAGACCGGTAGTCCTCTACGGGCATGAAACTTGGACCATGCTCGAGGAGGATTTGCAAGCATTCGGAGCATTTGAGAGACGAGTGCTTCGGACCATCTTTGGTGGTGTGCAAGAAGACAGTGTGTGGCTGCGAAAGATGAATCTTGAGCTTGCTCTGCTCTTAGGTGAACCCAGTATCCAGAAGGTAGCTAAAGCCGAAAGGGTACCATGGGCAGGGCATGTTGAAGGAACGCTGGAGAGCAACCCTGCAAATATGATGTTCGTTTCCGATCCGGCAGGTACGAGACGGTGTGGAGCGCAGCGAGCGAAGTGTGCTGACCAGGTACAGAACGACTGGGCGAGCGTGGGGCGCATCCTAGGATGGAGAGATGCGGCCTCGAACCATGTATTGTGGTGTCAAATAGTTGATTCGGTGTCATCTGTTTAGATGTAAGCCAAACAAATGTATCGATTCTGATCATCACCTCCTCATCGGCGAAATACGCCTGCACATAGCGCGGATTCGTCGGCAGAAGGAAAAAGTTTAACGATGGCTCAACACAAACTGACTAGAAAGCTACGGTGAAAGGCCCTTTGTTGAAGGTGGAAGCGTGGAAGGCCAATAGACCGCCATAAAAAACGCCTTCATTTCCACCAGAACTTCCACCGAGAATGATCTGGGCGAACTGTGCGCCCAATGGATCTCCGATGAGACCAGGCGGAAGATAGAGGAGCGAAAAGAAGCCGAAGCCGAAAACGCAGGTACCGAAGCTCAATTACTGATTCAAATGGCCATCCAAAGCATGAAATCGATCAAAGCTCCAGGGCTCGATCGCATATCAGCCGAGAGGCTCAAAGCTAACTATATGACTTCCGCCCGGATTCAGGATTCAGGATCGTTGCGACTCTCCGCGAATACAGTTGCACTGCTAGCTCAACGGCGCTCTGATATGCAGAGTAAGCTCAACAATGACGTGAACACGGAGCCAGCTTCACAGTAGCAGGACAATCTGTGAAGAATATTGAAAGCTTCCAATATCTTGGCAACCAAATAGCGTCAGATGGCAATATCAAGAAGGGCAAACGCGCTAGCATCTGAATTTTCACTTCTAACGTGAAACCTGCGCTGCTATACGCTAGCGAAAAAAGGTGCAGTACATCATTCGTGCCTGGTGACTAATAACTGGATCTCAAAGAGGCCGATAACAACTGAAAATAGAGAACGGGAGTGGGGCTTGCTCAGCCACACCTTATGTAGAGGCGTGTAACCTCAGAAAGGAAATAACATAACTTCTAATTTGGCAACTGGTTAGAGCGACATCGAGACATCGTTGAGGATGGAGATCTTTGAAGTCGGTCCTTTGCACCACTCGGGGTGTATAGGACCCCTAGGTAAGTAAATGAGTGAAATCTTTGCTTCTATACGCTATTGAAACATGGAGTGTATCAGTAGAGAAAACTTAACTGCCACCTACAAGTGTTCATTAACAATTGAATTTCTGAATTTTATCGGAAGAGTCAATATTGGTCATGTTCTAATATCTAACATGTTCGAGCGTGTGTGTGTACACTACATGATAACAGAGCTTATAGTTCCCATTGTCACCCTATCAAACACAAATTAATTTTTTTTCGAATTATTGTGATTTTTTCAGCAGTTAGACAATCGATGAAATAAATATTGATGAGATGATTTTTTCCAAATGAGACGACAATTTTTCCTTTATATTTTTTATATTTTTGAGAAAACTGAGACAAATTTTACAAATTTCTTGCAACAATGGCTTCTACTTCAATGGCTCTACATACATTCCTACTGGAACTGGCCTGTGTTCCAGCTTATTATTCTACTAGCATTTCCTCATTTTTTATGCCCGCCATTCCATTAGTATGTATGTATCTTGTTTGGCAAGTACAATGAACAAGTACTATCCCCAGGGAGGGGAGTCGAGAATGTTTCCAACCCGAAAACACCCTAGACTTGACAGAAAATCGAACTTGCCATCTCCGGATTATCAATCCTACGCCTTTGTACGCAAGGCTAACTGGAGACCCCAAAAATAGCTACTGTATTCCTTGAATCCATAATATGTAGAGGGAAAGACGGCTTTGGAAGGTTTTGTTCTATTATTGTTAGGGGGGTTTTTATCGACCAAGTTTTATGAAATTTGGCTACAATATTCTTTGATATGCAAAGAATGTTTAGGCCAAATTTGAGCATAGTCAGTCATAACCCCCCCTTCCCCCCAAAAATAGAACAAAATCTGCCAAAGCCGTCATTCTCCCTACCTATATTAATAACAATAAAAAATAATGTTTTGGAGCGCAAACTGCTTTATGTCTCAAAGCAGTGAGAATGGTAATTATGGCATATAAACGATACAGGTTAAACCTAGCACTTCTCTGCCGAATACATGTTAGTAACAAATTATTTTTTCCCGAAAAAAAGGTTTTGCGTATTATCTTCCAGTATTAAGGTCTCGATTCAACACCAAACATTTGATAGAGGCCCGGATACCAATCAATTCAGTTCCAAATGAAAGGGGAATGTATAAAACAGGAAATTTTTGAAAAGTGTATTATTTGTACTTACTATGGTATATTTTCCCATTGATGCTAAATACTATGTCCATTATTAATACAAATCACCTAGAACTGATTTTTCTTAACGATCACACTACGTTGTTGACGCGCTGGTCAACTAATGAACTGAAAAGCGGACAAGTAACGAATTATTTCAATTCTTCGTGAGTTGTAGGCTAATGCAACAATGTTTCATGCGTCTCGGTTGAATTCTTCGCAAAGTTTTCATCACCTTGGGTTCAATGGGCCTCAATCAGTTTATTGGCTGTTTCTCACCTGTGAGCATCCACATTGCACGATGGCTGCCATATTTACCATAAATGGAAAATTGTATAAAGGTAAATAATGTCGTTTATAAGATGTGGAGAAATTTAACTTAGCGATCTATTCAGTTTCACCAGATGATGTCCCAGTTGATACATCGTTGAATTCGTTTATCAGAAACCATGCTTATCTCACTGGAACTAAGTTTATGTGTCTCGAAGGAGGATGTGGAGCATGCATAGTCAACATCAAAGGAGTACATCCTGTTACAAAGAAACTAACAACGCACTCTGTCAATTCGGTTAGTTTTCATTCGAAGTATATTACTAATTATGTGATAAATCGAGTGCTTGATTCCAGTGTTTATATTCGGTATTTTCTTGTCATGGATTAGATGTCGTGACGGTTGAAGGAATCGGATCGAAGGAAGATGGTTACCATCCAGTCCAGCGAAGATTAGCTTACTTCAATGGAACGCAATGTGGTTTTTGTTCGCCTGGAATGGTTATGAGCATGTATAGCTTGGTGGATTCAAAGCGAAAGGATATTACCATGAACGAGATTGAAAATATTATAGATGGGAACATTTGCCGTTGCACAGGTTATCGACCAATTTTAGACGCGTTTAAATCGTTTGCCTGTGATGTAAGCGATAGAGTTGCAAAAATGTGCGGGGATATTGAAGACATTGGAAAGGTGTATTGCAGTACAGCGACGAATCATGATTGTAGTGCTCTGAATTATTTTCGCAAAAGACATCCATTAAAACTGATATTCAAGGAAGGAAAACAGTGGCATAAAGTGTACAGTGTTGACGAAATATTGAAAATCCTTGCCGAAATTGAAAATGAATCGTATATACTTGTGGGTGGTAATACTGGACATGGTGTTTATCGTAGAAAAAGCACTTTGCAGTATTTTATTGACGTGAGTTCAGTGGAAGAGCTATATTCGCATTGGTTGGGCAGTGAGCTGATCGTTGGAGCAAATGTGTCATTAACTGAATTCATGAGCATTTTGTTGGAGGCAGCATCAAAAGATTCTCGATTCAAATACTGTACAGAAATAGCAAATCATGTTCAAATGATCGCCCATAGTGCAGTACGCAACGTTGGCTCACTAGCAGGGAATCTGATGCTGAAGCAACAACATCACGAGTTTCCATCGGATTTATATATCATTCTTGAAACAGTAGGAGCTCATCTGACAATAAGTAGAACGAATTTAGATTAATATTTATGAAGAAAATAAGCTTTGGACTTTCCCGGTTTTTCAGTCAACGTAAATGGGATGATGAATAATGTCACTCCTCAGGAGCTCATCGAAGAGGATATGAACAAAAAGATTCTTACAAACATTGTCCTACCAGCACTGGATCCAGGCATACATATTTTCAAATCATATAAAGTGCAGCCAAGAGCACAAAACGCCAAAGCCTATGTTAATGCGGCGTTCTTGATTAAACTTTCCAGCAACAAAGCAACAGTTAGCCAGACGTCGATATGCTACGGAGGAATCCATCCAAGCGTAAGTTGTTTCGATTTCAGTAGTCTAGTCAGTCCGTGTCTAGGTCGAACTTACTTTCAGTTCACGCACGCGATAAAGACAGAAAAAGCGCTCGTGGGAAAATATCTGTTCAAAAATGAAACAATTCAGGAAGCTCTGAAGGTGCTTGAAACTGAGATGATTCTGGACTGGGTGCTACCCGACCCAAACCCGGTTTTTCGGAAACAAGCTGCACTTGGACTATTTTACAGGTTAGTTGTGCTTGCGGAGTTTGCCCTGGCAGAGTATCGCTATAATTACAGATTCGTGGCCTGTGATAGTCTTTTTAAAAAAAGGGTTTTACACTTTATTCATATTAAAATTAACTGTTTTATTCAATTCTTCATTTTAACACAATTTATCAATTATAACGAAGTTCACAGGTTGATGTCCAGTGCGTAACAGAGAGAGTGTTGACTGGTGCTGATTGGTTTCATAAAGTTAAACTGCTTACCAGGCGTATTCCTTAGTGGCCCGATTGATTACGCTGGCCTCAGTATCCGTTATTGGCAATTGTGTGGATGTAACTTTTGTTTGTCAATAATTAATTCCAGAGGCTGCATTTTGAATTTAATGGTTGACAATTGTTTTTTTTCTATAACTTAATCTGATTATATTAATCAAGGTCTGATATTTTCAACGTAAGTGTCCTAGTATCACTTTATATACTAAGTTATAACCCTGGTCGACACATCAGAAAAAAAATCATGAATTCGAGATGTTCATGTGTCGCATATACAGTACGCGACCGCAGAAATCGGCTGATGACTGACTATAGTTGATTAAATTTAAAAATTCCGAGATTATTTGATCACATTTATCTAAATGGATTAGCTTACATCTAAACAAATAACTAAATATACAATGTACGGCATACAATTTGGGACAGTACCAGAAATGTGATTGTATGCTGCCGTTCTACGCATACTGGTACCAAATTTAAGAAAAAAATCAACTGCAAAATCGCATGTAGAATAAAACTGCAATTTTCGTTTCAAGCGGGCTTCTAGCGGGTAGGAGATTTAATGACTTTACATCACTAGACAAATGCTGAAGGAATTTTCGAAGAAATTTCGAAAGCTATTTCCGAAAATATTTTGGACTTTCCAAGGGATTCTTAAACAAAGATAAAACAATTTTGGAAAGTATTCCTAAAACAATTTCTGAAAGAATTTCCGTAGGATTTTCCATATGTATTTCCGAATTTTTTTCCAAAGGAATTCTTAATGAAATTACAAATGAATTACTAAAAGAATTCGCAAAGGAATTTCCAATATAAATTCTGAAGAAATTTCCAAAACTCTTAAACTTTTGTCAGAATGCCTTTGGAAATTCATCCAAGAATTCTTTCGAATTTTCTTGGGATTTCTTCTGAAAATCCTATAAAAATTGCTTCGTCGAAAAATCCTGAAATTTCTATGGAAATTCCTCATAATATCCCTTCGAAAATTAAAAGAAGGAATTATAAGACAATTTCGAAAAAATATTTGTTAAGGATTTTTTTAGTACCTATTATATAACACCTACGCAAATTGTTTTAGGAATACATTTGGATATTCCTTTAGGAATTTCTTCGAAAAATATATTTTTAGAGTTCTGTTTGTACTTTCTCAAGAAATCCCTTTGGAAACTCTAAGAAGAAATTCTTGGAATTCCTTTGAAATTTTTCTCAGGTATTTCTTCAGAACTTCCCCTAGGAATTATTTCGAAAATTCTTTTAGGTATTCCTTCGGTTATTCCTCCGGATTTTATTTAGCAATTCTTGCAGAAATCGATTGTATCTTCATGATCATAAATCGACGTAACACGTTGTAGTGATGTTCTATCCTATGCTGATGTCTAATGTCAGTGCTAGAGCGGATGATTTTGCATTTCGATCTGTTTACCCACTTGCGTCCCATTATTGTTGCACAAGCACCAATTTAACTAGACGTTGATACCCATCTGCAATAGTCCGCGATCAGATGAAGAATAAATGACGTGGTAGAAAATCTTTAGACCTTCGGAGATTCCTTTTGAAACTCCTTCGAAATATCCTTTGATTTCTAATTGAATTTATGAAGGAATTGTTTAAGCAATTTCCTAAAGAATTATTGAAAAAAATCTCGAAAGAATCTTTAATGGACTTTCCAAACAAATTCCTATTGGAATTTTCATTCATTTTTTTAAATTTCTACAATAATTCTTTTAGGAACATCTGAATGAATTCTTTAGGGAATTTTGCCAGGAATTTCTCCGGGAAGTCCTTCGAAATTCGGGCAGTAGTAAAACGACATCCTGTTTTGAATCTGGAATAAAGACTTACAAAAAACAAAAATATCAAGATTCCAATAAAACTTCTTCGGATATTCTCGAAAATTCCTTGAGAATTTACTTCAAGAGTTACTTCAGAAATTTCTTCAGCAGGTTCTGAATCACCTGCTGAAGAAATTTCTGATGAAATAATATATTCAAAAGTTCGTTCGGAAAATCCTTCCCCAGGAATTAATTAAGTTAGTCACCCAGAAATACTTTTAGGCATACCTTCGAAAATTCCTTCAGGAATTCCATTGTGAAAATCTTCCGCAAATAAATCTAGAAAAACCTTCAAAAACTCCTCAAGGAATTCTTTCGTAAAGTCCTTAATGGTAATTGTACCAGCTTTGGCCATGTTCCTATTCTGGCCAGTTTCTCGAATAACTCCAAAAGTAAAGCCATTTTCGAGGGTTTTATTAGCTCTAACAGGAGATATATCCTTTATCTTTCTTCGCTGTTGCAACTGATCTAAACTGAGTTTTTTTTTTGAAAATACGCATTTGTCAGGGTTGGCCAAATTAGGCACTGAGGTGACCAAAACCGGTACACTTCCCCTATACAAACTATGGCAATTTGAAAAATTTACAACAATTACCTCACCATATTTGTTGCAGATAAAATGGAGCGCAACATTATCTTTATCCTCTCCTTTGCATATAAGGACAAAAAGTTATAACTATCACTAGCGTGCACAGCGATCATGTGAAGGGGGGGCACGGAATGACAAAGGTGCATAATAGTTCAAAGTGGTGGCGTGGTGCGAGGTGCGAAAGGTGCATAATGCAATAAAAGGTATCTGGTAATAATTGCTTATCAGATGGTGTAAAAATGATTACACAGAATAAGGTGCAAGGAGATATTGATAAAAGAAAGAGCTTTTCGAACAAATCACCCCACCGACAGAGTGTTCTGTTTAGTTTCACAATAATATTAAGGTGGTAAACTCATTCAACCTTGCTAAATATGTACAAAAACACCTTGCAAAATACCACCTGAAACGTGAAGCAGCAAAAGTTGGACCGATGGTGAATGCATCGAAGATTTAGTATATGCTAGTGAACGGAACCGAGTGCGACAGGGCTCGTCTAAGAAACAGTGTTACGATAGACGGGGATATTTTCGAGGTGGTCGATGAATTAGTCTTGCATCTTGGATCCTTAATAACGGCTGATAATAATGTCATTCGTGAAATATGCATTATCTGTGGAAGTCAGGCCTACTATGGGCTTCAGAAGAAACGGCGGTCAAAAAATATTCACGCCCACTATATCGCAAATGTATCATGTATAGAACGCTCATAAGACCGGTGTTCCTCTATGGACATAAGACTTGGTCCATGCTCGAGGAGCACTTGCAAGCACTCGCAGGATTTGAGAAAAGGGTGCTTAGGACCATCTTTGGCGGTGTGCAGGACGGTGTGTGGCGGGAAAGTATGAACCACGAGCATGCTCAACTCTACGGCGAACCCAGGGAAGGGTAGGATGGGCAGGACGTGTTGCAAGAATGCCAGACAGCAACCCTACAAAGGTGGTGTTTGTGACCAACCCGGCAGGTAGTAGGAGGCGTGGAACGCAGCGAGCGAGGTGGGCTGACTAGGTGCAGAACGGCTTGCAAAGCGTGGGGCGCAACCGTGGCCTCGAGCCGTGTATCCAATTCTCCGCGAGCGATAATGGCCGCAAGCTTGCCTGTGGGCTAGTCTCTGGAGCAACTTACATTTTTTGTATTAGACACTTTTTCTTGCAGTCTTTTGTACATGCTAAGGTTTTTTTATAATTGGTTTTGGGTATAGTAGTATCCCCAGTATCATTTCAGTTTTACGCAAGTTTCAAAGCAGTCTTGTGAAGTATTTAGCACTCCACCCCCCTCCCCCTTAGAAGCGTGACGTACTTTGTGGGTGATACCTATTTCTTTTTCTGCAGCTTTATAATCAGACTAGAGCATGCTACACAAATTTTCACGGGGCATGGTTTATAATTTCCACGGGTAATATTTTTATTTTAATCAGGAAATGCTTAATGGGGATTCTTTTGTATTCACACAAGCAAATCCACAATAGTACTTCTTTGACTTTCTAAGGAAAATTATTTTTCATTTTAACGCGATTTTTTCTGAATTTCCACGAAAATACTTCTGATTCTCTGCACGCAGCACTTTCTACTTGAATTTTCACTGAAAATGAGACTGAAGAAGAGATTCTACTAGAACTCCACGGGATTTTTCTCAAGTTGTCAAAGTAAATTATTACCATTTTCACAGAAAGTTCTAAATTTTAATTACCTTTAACATGAAGTGCATTTAAATTACACAAAATTCTTCAGCATTCCTACAGGAAATTAATCTTAACTACCACGGGAAAATATTCTTAATTACCAAGAGAAATTCTTATAAATATCGACGAAATATTCTATTAATTCGCCAAATGCCCCATTTGTAAATATATAGAATTTTTCCTTTATTTCCACAGGAAATTCTAATCAAATTCGTAAGAAACTTGTTCCGAATTTCTCCGGATGTTCTCCAGGCATTTTTTTAGATATTTTCATGAGCATTTTTTTTCGATTTTTCACACGAAACTTCGATTTTTTTTATTTATTTGTATTTATTTTCTAGTTTTTGTTTTTAACAATAATTTTACATTATAAGTTGTTGACCACATGGCCCTTCATCTTAAGAATTATTAATTTCTTAATATAATTATAGTTTTCGCACCGGGCAAGTTAATCCTACATAGTAGCCCGAGCAAGGCCTTGTTTAATGAAAAAAGACTTAAAACTAAATTTGATATTCTAACCACTATATATACAGTACGATAAAATTTGATAACCTTATTTGGTACGAGCGCCCTAATTGCATCTTGGTCAGAGGAAAAGCAACAGACCCTAAACTTTTCTTTGTGCTCACCAAAGCGATCTTGCAATGTTTTAATCTCGGTCAGACGGTGGACCTCAGATGTTCTTTTCCTGGTGAGGTGTTCATACAGGGTTGTTAATCGATAAATTATCATCGTTAATTTAAGTATTCGTTGATTTATCTATAATTATCTAGTTAACTGTAACATGTACTACAGTTAAACGTCCTTAAATCATGGGGTTAAATTGGTAAGAAGCACTTCAAGAGAAATACTTTCGGAGAGAATTTCGGAGCAATATCCGCAGGAATTTTCCGAGGAACTTCGGATGAATTTCTCGAAGAACTGCCGAAGGAAATTTTAGAGGAATTTCCATGGGGATTCTCAGAGGAACTTCTGGGGAATTCCTAGATGAACCATCGAAAGAATTCCAAAAGAAAATCCGGAGGGATTCCCACAAGACTTTCGGAGGAATTTCTTGGGGAACTTTCGTAGAAATTCCGGGGAACATCCGCAGAACTTAAGAACTTCCGGATGAATTTTTGGACGAATATCCGGAAGTGTTCCCGATGAAATTTGCTGAAGAACTTCTGGAGACATCTGCTGAGAAACTTCCGGAAGAATTTCCAGAGGAGCATCTTCCGGAGGAAATCTGTTAAAACTTCTAGAAGAATTCCCGAAACTTCTGGAAGAATTCGAAGGAATTCCGGAGGAGCTTCGAAGAAATTCTCAAAAGAATTTCCGGAGAAATTTCCGGAAGAACTTCCGTGACATTCTATGACGAACTTCCGGAGGAATTCCCGGATAAACTTCCGTAAGAATTTCCTGAAGAACTTCAAGAGAAATTATAGGGCGAACTTATGGAGGGATTTCTGAAGAAATTTCCTTAGGAATTTCGAAGGACTCCCGAGAGAATAACCTGAGGAACTTCCGGATGATTTCCCAAAGAAATTTCCGGATTAATTTCAAGCTTAATTCCTCGAAGAGCTCCGAATAAACTTCCGTAAGAATTTCCTGAAGAACTTCAATAGAATATATCGGAGGATCTTTCGGAGGGATTTTCGTTGTAATTTTCTTAGAAATTTCGGAGAAATTCCCAGAGGAAGTTGTGTACGAATTTTCAGGGAGGAGTTTCTGAAGGAATTCCCAAAGGAACTTCCGGATGAATTCCCAGAGGAAATTTCAAAGGAATTCCAAAAAGAACTTCCAAAAGAATTCCAAGAGGAGTTCGGAGCAACTTCCATGGGAATTTCCTGAAGAGCTTCTAGAGAAATTATAGGGGAATTTTACGGATGAATTCACATAAGAACCTTCGGAGGTATTCCTAAATGAACTTTCGTAGAGCTTCCCAGAGGAACTTCTTTATACACCCGTTTTTTTTCTACACGGATTATTTTCGCACGGATTTTTTTACATGGCTTTTTTTTACACGGATTCTCGTAATAACACGGATCTTTTGGCACGGTTTCTCGAAATAGCACGGATTTTTTTACCCGGATTCTCGAAATAGCCCGGATTTATTTTTACACGGAACGCATCCCCCATATTAACAAAGACCCGGTTACTTTTTTTACACGGATATTTTTTGCACGGCTTTTTTTACACGGTTTCTCAAAATAACACGGATTTTTTTTGCACGGATTCTCGAAATAACACGGATTATTTTTACACGGATTGTTTTCACACGGCACGCATCCCCCGTGTAAAAAAAGAATCGGGTGTAACCTTCTGTAGGCATTTGCTTAAGAACTTCCAGAGGAATTTTTGGATGAATTTCCGAAAGTATGTCCGGAAGAATTACAGGAGGAGCACCCGATGAAATTGCTGAAGTATTTCTGGAGTCATTTGTTGAGGAACTTTCGAAGAAATTCCCAGAGGAGCATTTTACGGAGGAATGCTGCTGAAATTTCTCGATGAATTATTCCCGAAGGAATTCTTGGAGGAACTTCCGATCTACCAAAGGAATTTCTTGAGGAATTTTTGAAGGATTTTAGTTTAAACTTCCAGAGGAATTCCCGGAGGTATTCTTGAGAAAATTCCAGATAAACTTCCGGTGGAATTACCGGAGTAACTTCCATAGGCATTCCCGAAGGAACTTTTGAAGGAGTTTCTGGAGGAATTTCCAGAGGAACTACTAAAAGAATTTACGGAGGAATTCCCAGAGGAATGTCCGGAAGAATTCCAAGAAGCACTTCCAGAGAAATTGCTAGCGCAACTTCCGTAGGAGGAGCTTGCGCCACCAAGCGAATGAACTAAAAAATAACATGTTTTTTTATTCTTTATAACTCTAACACCACCAAGCGGATGGGTTTCAAAATAATATATGGTTAATAGTATGGTTTTGAGCTGTTAAAAAAAATGTAAAAGACGGCAACATTTTTATTCTTTATTCTCTAACACCACCAAGCGGTTGGGTTTCAAAATAATATATGGTTAATAGTATGGTTTTGAGCTGCTTAAAAAAGACGGCAACTTTCTGAATATTACGGATTCCGAAATATTTAACTCAACGAGTTTTTTTATATACACTAGCGCCGCCAAATGGACGAGTTCCGAAATAATATGATCTGCAACAGTATGGTCACAGACAAGCAGACAACATTGAACATTTACTCATGAAATTCATCGTCGTACAAACACGAACCAGATGGCGTTAGTGAGCAGACCGCATCGTGCTTTCGTGCTGTGCGGTTCTTTCTCTCTTTGCGGAAGGAAGTTTTTAATACTACCCGAAGCTATTTTAATTTCAACGGTGCTTCTTAGCGCTATTTGTACCCACTGATCCCGTTACGATCTTTGCAAGGACCCGTGCCTTCGTTTTACGTTGGACCCGTTTGCGGAAGTAAAATTCCGACAAGCGGTGGTAATCCTGCAGGGACACCGTTCTGGGAAAAACCTCTTAGAAGGTCACGTCTCCACGCTCAGCAATGAGTATTAATAAAACAAGAGGAAGGGGGAGTCTTTGAATTCTCCACTTCCTTCAAAGAAACAAGGTTTCAAGACCGTCCTGCCAAAGCGCGGAAAAAATAGAAGGAAGCTGGAGAATTCAGATATTCCTTCTAAATCTAATGTTGACAATGTTTCTTCTCCTATCGAACTGAGCAATCAGTTCGATTTGATTAATGATGAAATTGAGCAAATCGAATCTACCTTTAGCCCAGGTGATTCGATTCATGCGAAGAAACAAAGGATTCCGCCAATTGTGGTATCTGTTGCCGAGTTTTCTGGCTTTCGGAATGAAATCTTGAGTAACCTTCAGGGGATCAAGGTTTCATTTCAGATTGCTAGGAAGGGTGACTGCCGCGTTTTGCCGGGATCCTTTGACGATCGCAAACGTCTTCTTCAGTATTTAACTGAGAAGCGCCATAAATTCTTCACATACGACGACAAAACTGAGCGATTGTTCAAAGTCGTCTTGAAAGGTCTCCCTCCAAATCACTGGATGAGATTAAAATTGAAATTTCTGAATTACTTGGATTTTCACCAGTCCAAGTAATTAAGATGAAAAAGAAATCCCATTCTGGTACTTCCCAGAGGGGCATTTCTCAAGAATTTTATTTAGTTCATTTTAACAAAAGTGAACTAAATAATATGAAAAGTTTGGAAAAGGCCTGTATTATGTCTCATGTCCGTGTTACATGGGAACATTTCCGCAGGCCTGGGGTAAATTTCCAAAACCCCACCCAGTGCCGTAAGTGCCAAAAGTGGGGTCATGGAACCAAACATTGTCACATGGATGCTAAATGCATGATTTGTGGTGGAACCTCTCACGCCAAGGACGCATGTCCTGTGAGAGAAGATTCAAAAATTTAAATGTGCTAATTGTGGGGGCAATCATAAATCCAATTTCTGGGAATGCCCTTCACGCAAAAAAGTTTTGAATTCTCGTGCAAAATTGATCACGGGAAATTCCAATCGGATCCCAGATTCGACGGGTAGAAATTTTTCAAACGCTCAAATTTCGAAACCGGTTACCGGTCGAGCAATTCATACCCACCACAATTCACAAACAAATTTTGCCGCTCGTCAACGGGTAGCAAGCACTTCAGTAAATTCCAATTTTTCCAATGTACCTACGTATGCAAACATCGCTGCTGGTAGACAAAATTTCTCTTCTCAAAATGAGGTTTATACCCATGTTCCAACGGAAAATAACGGTCATGTTGCCGATTCAGGTAGCATGACTGCTTCCGATTTTGATTTTTTAACTGAACAATTGCATCACATGATTGATGCAATGTTCAAAGCAAATACCATTCCTGAAGCTGTTCAGGTTGGTATAAAGTACACACAAAAAATTGTTATCGGACTCCGTTTCAATGGATCCAAATAATTGTGTGAAAGTTCTAAATTGGAATGCCCGCTCTCTAAAGGGTAAGGAAGATGAATTATTCAACTTCCTTTCAGTTCATAATGTGCATATTGCCATTATAACTGAAACGTATTTAAAACCAGGACTCTCCATTAAAAGAGATCCAAACTATTTTATCTACAGAAATGATCGTCTTGACAGCGCCTGTGGTGGGGTCGCCATTGTCATTAATAGACGTATCAAACATAAATTATTTTCTTCATTTGAAACCAAAGTTTTTGAAACCTTGGGAGTTTCTGTTGAAACAAATTTTGGACAATTTTCCTTCATTGCAGCCTACTTGCCTTTTCAATGCAATGGGCAGCAAAAGAATTTGTTGAAAGCTGATCTTCAAATTCTGACTCGCAACAAATCAAAATTCTTCGTAATTGGTGACTTCAATGCCAAACACCGTTCATGGAATAATGCTCAAAGCAATTCCAATGGTAAAATTTTATTTGAAGATTGTTCTGCGGGATATTATACTATTCAATATCCCAATGGCCCAACTTGTTTTTCTTCCAGTCGAAATCCTTCTACAATTGATTTAGTTTTAACGGATTCAAGTCAGCTGTGTGGCCAATTGGTAACTCATGCTGACTTTGACTCTGATCATCTTCCTGTGACATTTGAAATCTCACAAGAAGCCATTTATAATCCAATCAGCTCTACTTTTAATTATCATAGAGCTGATTGGGATTTATATAAAACGTATATCGATAGGAATTTTGATGTTGATATTCCTCTCGATACCAAAAGTGATATTGATAATGCTCTCGTATCTTTGACAAATTTAATTGTCGAAGCCAGAGGCATTGCAATTCCTAAATGTGAAATTAAATTCAACTCCATTATTATTGACGACGATCTTCAGCTACTGATCCGTCTTAAAAATGTGAGAAGAAGGCAATACCAAAGAACTCGCGATCCCGCGTTGAAAGTTATTTGGCGAGATTTGCAAAATGAAATTAAAAACGTTTCGCTATTCTGAGAAATACCAACTTTGAGAATAATGTCTCGAAGTTGGATCCCAGTTCGAAACCCTTTTGGAAATTAACAAAATTCTTAAAAACCTCAAGAAGCCGATTCCAGCGCTTAAAGAGGGAAATAAAATTTTATTCACAAATGGCGAAAAGGCTCAAAAACTTGCTCAGCAGTTCGAGAGTGCCCATAATTTTAGTCTAGGTCTCACTAGTCCAATTGAGGATCAGGTTACACGGAGCTTCGAAGACATTCTTTTGACCCTTCGTTGGGAACTAATTTGGATGAAGTGAGATCTATTACTAGAAAATGTAAAAACATGAAAGCCCCAGGTGATGATGGTATTTTCTACATACTTATCAAAAAACTTCCTGAGAGCTCTTTATCCTTTTTGGTTAACTTATTTAACAAATGCTTTCAATTGGCATACTTTCCAGATAAATGGAAAAACGCCAAAGTTGTTTCAATTTTGAAGCAAGACAAAAATCCAGCTGAGGCTTCTAGTTATCGCCTAATCGGTTTGTTTTCATCAATAAGCAAACTGTTTGAAAAGACTATTTTAAACAGAATGATGGCTCATATTAATGACAATTCTATTTTTGCTGATGAGCAATTTGGTTTTCGCCATGGGCATTCAATCACCCATCAGTTATTAAGAGTTACGAATTTAATTCAGCTCAACAAATCTGACGGATATTCGATTGGAGTTGCTCTTCTTGATATAGGGAAAGCATTTGACAGTGTTTGGCATGAAGGTTTGATTGTAAAATTGATGAACTTTAATTTTCCTCTGAACATTATTAAACTGATCCAAAATTATTTATCAGATCGCTCGCTGCAGGTAAACTATCAGAATACTAAATCTGATAGATTACCTGTAAGGGCTGGTGTCCCCAAGGCAGCATACTGGGGCCCATATTGTATAACATTTTACTTCTGACTTACCTGATTTACCACCAGGGTGTAAAAATCTTTGTTCGCAGATGACACAGGTCTCTCAGCCAAAGGGCGTAGCCTTCGTGTCATTTGTAGTAGATTGCAAAAAGTTTGGATATTTTCTCCACTTACTTGCAAAAATGGAAAATTTCCCAGAATGCTTCCAAAACTCAGCTTATAAATTTCCCACATAAGCCGAGAGCTTCTTATTTGAAACCTTCTAGCAGACATATTGTCACTATGAATGGGGTTCCAATTAATTGGTCTAGCGAAGCTAAATATTTAGGACTTCTGCTAGATCAAAATTAACTTTTAAAAATCACATTGAAGGCCTTCAAGCCAAATGTAACAAATATATTAAGTGTCTATATCCACTTATAAACAGAAAATCAAAACTTTGTCTTAAGAACAAACTTTTGATTTACAAACAAATTTTAGACCTGCCATGTTGTATGCTGTGCCAATATGGACTAGTTGCTGCAATACCAGAAAGAAGGCACTTCAGAGGATTCAAAATAAAATTCTGAAAATGATTCTGAAGTTGCCTCCGTGGTATAGTACCAATGAACTTCATAGAATTTCTAATATTGAGACATTGCAACAAATGTCCAACAAAATAATTTCCAATTTTAGACAAAAATCGTTGCAATCTTCTATTGCAACGATTAACTCCTTGTACCCTTAGTATAAAATAGGTTAAGTTTAGTTTAAGTTGAAAACATTGTAATTCCTACATGGTTCAATTCAACCAGAGGAAAAATTCTAACTGCCAGAGGCAATTGAAATGTATTAATAATAACTAAAAATATAACATAGCAAATAAGGATGATAGTGTTAAGAAAACACGGAACACCTAGTCTAAGAGATGAATGCATGTATTAGATAATAAAAAAAAAAAGAAAAAAAAAAAAAAAAAAGGCGTTAGTGAGCAAACGTCAAACTCGAGTAAATCCGATTCGCACGCCACTTGTGGCCGATTGGCCAACTAATGATTATTCAAATTAACTAGTAAATCAGTGAACGATGAGAATTTCATGAGTGTTATGTCTGTTTGTCTGTGGTATGGTATTGACCTCCGGAAAAAGTTTGTAGAAGACGACACCTTTCTAAATTTATGGATTCAGAAATATCTTACTAATACTATCATGAACATCAAAGGTCATTTTTGGTCCGATCGAAGGACTCGACATCTCAAACAAATCTTGATGGACGGGAAGATTTGTGAGTCCCAAAATTGTTCAAGTCGGATCACTAACGGCTGATATATTTTTCATGATTTGAATAATGGTCTTTCGTGGAAGTGGAACCTATCTCGGTCGGAGGAGTATTAATAAAATGTTTAATTACAATGTTTATTATAATACTTATACTATGTACTATCTAATGGTAATTTCAAAATACAAGCTCCTGAATCAATTTTAACTCATTTATAGGCTATCCATTATTTCCGTTTACTAACAATTGTAGGGTGCAGAGTGTATGTAATTAAGAGTGGCGACACTGTCAGAATTGGATCAAAATTCATCTGTCATTCCCATACAAAATCGTGTTCCAAACGAGCAGGAGACCTGTCAAATGCGGCACATGTCGCCACTCTTAATTACTGTGTTAGGTAGTGTGTTTTGAATAATCGAAATTTATTTGTACCGTGTAGTTCGTGTCGTAGCGACAGTTGAATGTTTTTGTTCATACAGTGGACAATCGGAATTCATTAGCGTTGCGTAGGTTATTCGCGTTATTACTCTTCGCGATAAATAGAATCATACAAAGCGAATGATGATTAATTCGGCAGTGCGTGGGGTTTGTTTTGTTTCGTACCGTTGCTTCTCGCGGCGGGAAGAAAGCAACGTATTTGTTTCGGTTGGGCTTTTTGTTTACGAAGTGTACACTGAGAAAAACATCTACTTACATAATGGATGTGTGGTTATAATGATTATGTGTGCATCAAAGTCGATGGTTTTTTGACAATAAAATTGTGTGGATTTTTGGTAGTGCCGTGAATTTTAGTGGTATTTTTTTTTCTTCTGCAGTAGTGATCGAAATTTAAGTATACGCTTTGCTTCGAGAAACCGATTGATTGAGCACTTATCCCATGATTAGGTACTTTTTATATGCTAACTCTTTTTCGCTGCAGCGAAATTTACCCATTTTTTAAGTTCAGTGGTATAACTTGATGGCACAACTTATTAAACGAGCTATGTTATGCCTGAACTTAAAAAAAAACTATGAGTTTTACAGCAGAGAGAAAGGGATAGCAAAGTAAAATACCCATGGGTGACTTGAGTTTCAGTTTGTAAGGAAGATAGTTGACGGGCTTCATGGCCGTGTGATTAGTGTTTACATGCAATCAAAAGGCATTGTGCTGCACACTAATTTTTTTCCACTGAAACTCAGCAAAGTTTCGCTGAATTTTGCCGAACTGAAAGCTCAGCAATCTTTTCAGCAAAATAAAATTAACGAAGTGTTCAGCAATCTGAACTGCTGTCATATCTGACAGATGTTTACTGAGTTATCAGTATTTTGCTAGCATGTGCTGAAAATTCCGCATTTCGGATTGTAGTATTAATTGACAGCACTTAGCTGGAGCAATTCAGCAAAACATACCAAACTGCTGAAATACCAGCTGATTATAATTGATCATATTCTTATTATTATTGCTATTCTTTCATGGTAAAAAACAATTATTTATAATCTTTATCTTTTATTAGAAGCAGCCAAACAATGAATTTATAAATCAAACATTCACTTCAGTGCAAACATAAAGTTATGCACGGTGGTCGTAAGGTTATCGATGGCCAATACGGCTCCAACAAAAAAATTGTAAAAATTTGCCAAAGAAGGCTCAAACTTCATTTTAAAAATACAGTATGTTTGGACCAGCAGCAAGAAAGCTCGCTGTAAGTCACACCCCACCGGAAACACACGCCTGTTGAACAGGATGTATGATGCTCCCTCTTCATACTGCGGTGCCTTGATGACGAGTATCGGTTGCTTCGTCTTCGAATACCCAGAAGCAAATTGTTCGATGTCGTCTTCAGGCTAAAATATAAATATAAATATTAAATATCTTATATTTCACAATAGTACGTTATGAACATACATTTATCCACTCGGCGATATGATCGAGTAAGTTCGGGTTTTTCTGTGGTCCTTTGATTGACCGCTTGGCCCCACGTGAAGGATTTTTCTCTTTTACAATGACCAGTGTCCGAACAAACTCTGTAATTAAAAAAATATTTCAAGATTGTTTAACGACATTTATGCGATTCATTTATAATTAACTTACGAGATTTGATGTATGGGTGCAGCTTATGGTGTTTAGTGACAATTTTGGTTTGAAAATTGTTCCAAGTTTCATGGAAGTCCACAGCTTTGGAAAAACATTAGTTCGAAATCCACCGTGATCTGTAAGTTGAAAATATTATCGATAAGTATAGTATATGCACCTACTAAACTACCTACATGTTGCAGTAATCTATGTGCTCATACGTTTCAAAAAAGTTTCTTTTCTGATTCTACTTATCTTAATATTAAACATCACATACATTAATAACAATGTTTGTATATCGAGTTTTCATTGGAAATAATGATTACGACGTTCAATAATAATGATATACTCTACTACTGTATTAGAATTGGTGAAGAAAATTAAATTCGCTCCAAATGAAATTTAGTGCAGTTTAGTTTGAAATGTTTTGAATGGGTTGAAATTGTTTACCAGCGATCCGTTATATTCAGTCATCAAAGGAAAAGCATCAAGTAGTTGGTCAACAATGTTACTATCGTCACCGCTGTCCCTGATTTTCTTCCTGGTTTCGAATGTTTTTACCCAGTCGCTCATAATTGCATTCAGCGATGCGTCAGTTGGAACAATGTACTTTAGCTTGTCAATCTGAAATTAAATAAATGATTTAGTATTATGTATGGTGAAACAATAATGGTATTTTATTAGAAAACTAAACACAACACATGGACATATTGCCAACGAATCACATCGGCATTTATAACTCGGCAAAGCGAAGTAAAAGTTGTGTGCTAAGATTGGTAGTTCAACCGAATAATTGGGCTTATTCTACGAGTCGAGTGACGTGAGGTGAGTCGATTTTAGTAATTCTCACGTGAGGTGACCATGTTATTCAAATGGTGCTATCTTCTCACGTCATTCGAGCAATCTCACGTCACTCCACTCGTAGAATAAGCCTAAATAATATACCATTTCTGGCTCAAATCCCAAAAACGATTCATATTTCGAACACTGGCGTTTTGGCACCCTAAAACTAAAAATTCCATTGGTTTTCCGTTCTGAGGATCAAGACTACAAATGAATTCAAGATTGTTCGAATAAAGCCATTTGGCCATTTAAAAGTGAGTGATTGGAATATGAGTCATGTTCGGAATTTGAGTCAAAATGGTATCGGATTTGCCGGTAGATTAATGTACGAAGAGTTGTGTTATGTCTGTTAATCTATATTGTATTCTTACTATTGAAGAGTCATCCTGATTTGCAGTGCCCTGTGCCACATCGATGTCATCACCATCATGCACGTCACCGAGACGCCTTGGTTGATGAATTTGTTGTTTGTCTTTTTTCACCATGTACTCAATGTGATAGTGAATTTTCCCACTATGTTTGCCTGGTCCTCGGCCGTTAGGGTAGAACCATAATGCCTGAGGACAGGCGGCACAGGTGGACAACATTTCATATCTTCGTACCAAGGATTTGGCAATTACATCTTTGTAATGCGCATTAGGGTGGCTGAAACAAAATCAAAATTACTTTAAATGGTAATGCGCCTGTTCTGCCGTAATCTGGAAAAGTGACAACATGCATGTTTTCCATTTTTCTGTTGAAGAGCTCGATGAGTAGTATTCGTTAATACCATTTTTTGGAAAATGGCGTATACGTCACTTTTTCAGATTACGGCAGTGTTGGTGTGAATAAATTAAACAATCGAGAATGTATCCATAAAGACATACATTAACACAAAATTGTTGTTTTTGAGCACAAAGCTTTTTCAAGAATGATAATTGAAGCACATCAGTTAATTCATTTTAGTTTAAATAGCTCAATTCAGTACCAACATTTCAAAAGGGCAAAACTGCTTTTGTAAACAAGAGCTCACGTCCCTGATGGGCTAATATGAGCCCACCCACGCAATCCAACACCACTGATAGAAGCAGCGATTCCCCTTCTTTCATTAAATGGGGCTGGATTATGTGGATAGGCACAAACTCGGTCTACCACGGACGTGAGAAGCTCTTGTTTACAATAGCAGTTTCGCCCTTTGAAATGTTGGTGCTGAATTATCGAAGACTGAATAGTGTACATAATGTCATATAACTATATAACTCTTAAATATACTGTACATATCAGTTTAGATCTGTGTATATGGATAAGGGCCGATGCCCACGTAGCGTTTTTTTCAAGCTGCGTGCACGCTGCATCCACGCAAGGTCCCCAGCAACAAATGTAGTCGTGCACACGTATACGTGTGCATTACTACATTTGATGCTGGGTACTACGTGGACGCGGCGTATACGCAACAAAAACCGCTATGTGGACATCGCCCCTAAGGAACAAGCATATCAAAGGCTACATAGGTCTATTCTTAAATTAGATCTGTGTCAAACGGTATAGAAATGTCATTAGGGTACACTGTTCAAAATCTTGAAACGAACTAAAACAGTTCCAATATGCAATTAGATGATAATTGAAATAATGATAATGATAATGAAGATGATAATTGAAATGATTTCACTCACTATCCGAATCTTTTGACCAAGTATTCACTTAGAATCGTTGTAATAGACTTGATCAATTTGGAGTCGACCGAATTTTCTTGTCTGAGCAACTCCATTATGCGCAAGCCTTCAGCAGACTGCCTGAAAATTAAATCGATATCGAATTCCTGCGAAATAGAAAGAAAATTATTTGATAATAAAATAGCTTATAGTGAAATTAATATTGTGTTACCTTTTCTAACGAAATAGAAGGTCCAGGTTCAAAATCTGACAGATAATCCTCTTCAATAATATCATCTAGCTTTTCTGTGTCTTCTTCAACAGGAACAGCATTGTATTTCTCAAGCAGCTGAGTTTGGTATTTTTGATTTTTTTTTCGTTGGCCTGTGTTCAATTGTAGTCGACAGAAATCATTGTTGTCCAATGCGATGAAAGTTTCCATATCCGCAATGCCTTCGTGGACTATACATACAAAATTGAGTTTATATTAACGTTTGTTTCTCTATAATCGTCTGTTGCAAGTTATGTTTAATTCTGTGTTTAGTAATCATTATTGTATATCCTCCTGGAGATGTAGCGCTGTTCTTGATTATATTGCTTCCAAAATGGAAAAGTGTAGTATAACAATGGACTTCGTCCATACCAGCCAAGACATATTCTTTGGTTTTCTGAACTTCATATGCTTGTAGAATGTCATTGAAACCAACTACTTCCCAGACTTGTACATAAAACAGAAGATTTTTGTCGATTACACCCAACCGGCGGATGTTAGATTTTCTAACAATTCTGTATAAGAATCTACCAAAACCTGTATAAGAACTGGGCATATGCGAAATTGTTAGATTCTTATACAAGTATTGTATAAGAATCTAACAATATTGTAAGCTTTTCTAACAATATTTGTTTGAGAGCTTACATTTTTTGTATAAGAATCTAACAATTTCGCATATGCCCAGTTCTTATACAGGTTTTGGTAGATTCTTATACAGAATTGTTATAAAATCTAACAACCGCCGGTTGGGTGTAGAATTATTTCTTGGATAAGTCCAAAAGATGGAAATTCCGAAATCTTGTTTTTCATAGATATGATACAGTTGGGACGGAAGTGAACACCATTGTAGTCGATCCCTTTACACGAGAAAACCAGATCTGTATCATTTTCTAACAAACGTGCGCACTTCAATGCGTTTACAGGAATCATTTTTCCAGTTTTGTATTCCAAGCGGTTTTGGAATGGTCGTTCCGCTATATCAACAGCTTGTGCAAATACTTGACGCTTGGCTAAGCTCAAGCAAACATTTTTATAGTTGCGAGCGTTGTTCATTTGATTTTTATATTTTTATTCTTTCCTTCGAATACTCGGCAGTCAAATTGTACAAGAGGTCCAACCTTTTGATGCAGTCAGGATAATGGTACAGATGATGAAATTTGTTTGGACGTCGACTAAATAACTGGAAAAACACATTATGGAATACATGTATATCCATTTCTAACTCGGCCAATAGATAATCCGGAATAAAAGTTGAAAACGCTATTCTGGTGATGTTGATAAGAACGCTGATCAAATTCATATATTGACAGTTTTCATCCACTTTATGTCCAAATAGGAAAGGGAATACCCTTAGCAATAATAAATATTGGGATGCTGTTTGCCTCATTCTATGAGTATTTGGTTGAAGTAGCATTTGTGCAGTTATGTTTGATGACGGCTTATTTTTCCGGTCTCGGAATCCATAACTGAATGTTGCCATGCGATGGTTGATGTAATCGACACTGATTCCTAGATTCTTCTCTCGCAAATAGTACGATAAGACAAGCTGAATTGTTACAGGAATTATCCCTTCAGCCAAATCGTGCATCACGTCAAAAGTGTGGTTCTCCGATACATGAAATATTGACAGTTCGTTAAGAACACATCCCGCCATTTTCAATCCGCAATTCTTTGAACTTATTTCTTTCTTTCTCAGTTTCTCAAGGTTTGAATTGTACCACTGTTTGTCCTTTGGTGGAAACCTGTGCTCGAACGGATTTTCTTTGAACAGGTTTCGAGAGATGGTGCATTGCCGACAAAATAAACTTGAAGATGGTCCCAATAAGCCAAACAGATCGTGGACTGCAAGCGTATCCCCAGCCATTGCAATGACAACTGCTTTAATTACGTATTTTTCAGATCCAAAGAAAACTGATACTCCTTGCTCCAACCGTTTTAGGTCATCAACGAGAGGGTTTAATATTTTACCGAAACCATGCCGCTTGACGTCAGATGATTTGGCATAAATCAAAGGGAACACGGCTTTCTGTGATGAATTGAATTGAGTTGGTATGTTCTGAATCTTGAAGTACATTGCTGCAATCTTGTTGTTTCCAGCTCTAGAACTCAGAGCATTGCACGGCTCAGCATCATCCTCATAAAGAATAATTCGTAATGCTTCAGGATTCACTTGAAAATAGGGACTGTTTTCGAAACACTGCCCACTAGTATACGAACTGTATACTTTCAGTTCAAATTATCTACCACTTCAACAACGTGAGCATTAGCCACCATCGATCGGTTCTGTTTATCCCTCAAGAACATCTTCAAAAAATCGATGATTGGCACGTATTGGAAACTTTCGAAAATCTGTAAATAAATATGTGTTTAAAGTTACCTGGTATTCTCAAAATAATTCAAATTAAGGGTGTTCAGGTCATATTGACCCGGATTTGACTATAAGCAATATCTCAGGCACTCCGCCGCCAAATCCACATGTTTATATACCCAAAATAACTGTTAGCTCAAACATTTCCCTGAACTGACCTCAAAATGTGCTGAAAACTATTTCTGAGATGGTGGAAAACATGATGCATTGAATACTTCTGTAGATGTTCTTGGTTCTCCTAATCATCATGGAGTTCAGACCAAATGAATTACCTCATCAACTATGCTTGGTACAAAACCGATATCAACAATGCGTACGATTTACGATTTATATATGTGCAAATGCGACGTTCTGGGCTCCCCAAATTATTCTGGAGATCAAACCAATTGTTGTACCAGGTCGGTGCAAAACCAATAAAAACCCAGTGTTGCTATACCGGCACTTAGCGGCCATGCGTATAATTTGCTATTCAGTTTTGGCTTAGGGCATCTTTCCCGAGTTTTACATTTTATAACTGTCAAAGAAATAAAACAACAAATGCATCTTCAGTAGCAGTTATAAGCTGCACATGTTTTATACTGGAAAACGAAAAACTAATCTTCCGAAGCAAATTCAAATGTCAAGCAGTTATGATGTTGATGGAATAGTATTTTTTGTAGCTGATGACGTCGTCTTCTATTGTTTTGAACAAAATAAAACTCGAGTAAATTCTGTTGCAAATTCGTGCAAAAATGCAACTAAGCAGTATTCCAGTTATAAATTTCCCGACGAAACTGTTCGAATTTTAGATAATTTTAGATAATAACGTCTGTTGAAGATGGCATTTTAATAGTTTCAATTTCATTTCCTAACTCCCATACAATTTATACTAAAGAAGCCCTAAGATGTTCCAAGTTTTCCAAACCACGGGCTGAACGAATAAATGCAAAAAATACGTAATTTGCAGCGTTAAGCATTAGGACTTTAATGATCTGAACTCAAGAATAGTTTGAAGCATCGTAGATATTGTTATAAATCTGCAATATCGCTGTGAATATGCAAGGAATTGGAAACAGATGTTGGTAGCATCATATTCTTCCTCAATCGTTATGTAGTTTAACAAGTCTGTTAAATTTTCAGTTGAGTTTTTCATATTTATTTCTCATACCAATATGTGCACGAGTAAATACATAATGTTTCATCTTTTTAAGTTTCATGCTCGTCGCTTCATCTCTATTCATATCCATATTTGGGATGATATCTGCAAAAAGCATTGAATTAATTCAAATTTAAAACGAAGTATCGAAATATGTAGTTAGTAATTATCAAAAATTATTTTGTGGAGGGAAATTATAGCCTCCGGTACATCTTAGTTGTGTGAAAAGGCAAAAAAACAAATCAAATATGGTTACCGTAGTAGTTTTTCTGTCCAATTCCAGTCATAGTGAAATCAGTGGAATCGAATTACAGCTACATTTGCTAATTTAACAAAAGAAATAGAATGTGTGCTTCCTTCATTGGTTTTCAAATAATCAATGTTTGGAATTGGACTGAAAACGGTAACTGTAACGGTAAGTAACTGATAGGCTTTAATACAAGTATAGAAGCAAAAAGCAAGACACTCACCAGATACTCCAAGGCTCTGTTTTCTTCTTTCGATATAATTTTCGGTTTCGGTCAGCAGAGTATCTGCCCTTTGGAAATGGGAACAGTAGCGTATTATTTATTTATTTATTTCATAACAATTGTCATCTGACATCTGTTGTCTCAATGACTATAAGGGTAAAAGGGTAAAAACTATTGTTATCTAATCATTATATAAACATACACATAACACATCAATCATAATACACACGAAATACATCACTATAATAAAACTGAACTAAGTAATCTATGGTTGTAGTGTCAATTTGTGTCACGATAGTATGCTGTAAAAACTCGCTGTAGAGTAGCTGGCGATAGATTATAATCAAAGAGATGGAACACTTCGTTGAAACTGGACGACATATATCGAACTGGATCATGCTGACCGTAACGACTGTTTCGAGTACCAAGCTGAATGAAATCCCTCCTCCTCAGCGGACGCATAGGAGCGTATAAATTCATCCTGTTAAGTATTGCTGGAGAGTCAAAAGCACCATTCAGGATTTTCGCTACGAACATGGCCTGTGCCACACGGCGTCGAACATCTAAGGTATCCAGTCCAAGCAACCGACAGCGGTTTTCATACGGAGTGAAATGTTGGCCATCACGCCAAGGGAGATTGCGCAATGCAAAGCGCACGAACTTTTTTGCACAGATTCGATCCTCGAAATCCAAGTGGTTTGGTAAGGGCACCAGACAGTGACAGCAAATTCCAAAATTGATCGTACAAGCGCACAATATAGTGATCGCAGGCAATAAGGGTCACAGAATACTTTGGCGATTTTCATTATAAAGCCAAGTTGTCGGTTTGCCTTAGAAATCACGTTATCGTAGTGGAAACGGAAGGTTAGTGCGTCGTCAAGTATAACTTCTAAATCCCTGATGGGTTTCACTCGCTCAAGAACTCAAGTCCCAGACAGCATGTAATTATAGATGATAGGTTTTCGTTTTCTGCTGAACGTTTTTGTCTGACCTTCGCACGCACCACCCATCTAAATGGGTTAAAAGCATTTGTAGTTGAATGCAGTCTTCAAGACTGTTGACAACAATTTAAAGCTTTGCATCGTCAGCATAAAGCAGTATCACTCCAGGTAGTAGCACCAGTGTCACATCGTTGACGAATATCGAAAACAATAATGGTCCTAGATTACTCCCTTGTGGTACATCAGATGGAGTGACGAAGGGTCCAAAAGAGATGACCCGACTTTCACACGCTATTTTCGATCCGTCAGGTAAGATCTAAACCAATCAACACAAGCAGGGGAAACTCCCAACTTATCAAGTTTGCTAAGTAGAATACGATGATCCACTTGGTCGAAAGCCGTTTTAAGATCTAAGTATACCGCATCCACTTGCCGCCCATTGTCAAAAGCCTCAATACAAGTTGTTGTGAATTCTATCAAGTTGGTCGCGATCGATAGCTTAGGGAAAAATCCATGCTGGGCCGTAGAGATGTACTGTCTGCAGCAGGCAAAGAGCGTTGCGTTCATCATTATTTCAAAAACTTACGAACAAGCGGAGAGTTGCGGTATTCCACGATAGTTGCTCACGTCGCATTTGTTTCCTTTCTTATGAACTGGAAAAAGGTATGACGACTTCCAGCGCATGGGAAACGTTCTGGTTCGAAGGGAAAGATTGAAGATTTTTGCTAACGGTTTAATAAGAGCGCTCGAACACCGGCGCAGCAAAGCAGCCGGTATCCCGTCCGGTCCAGCGCAGAACGAAAATTTCAGTTTCCGGATCGCTCGGCACACATCTTCATCACTGATGGGAAAGATGCCTAAGTCCAGAACATCTCGAGGAGTGTCACTAGAAGCCTCGATGACAACAGATAGCGGAGCTGAGAAATCGTTGAAAGAGGTTGTAAACTGTTCAGCAAAGAGCTCGCATTTGTCAGCACTGCATCGTTTGCCAGAACGAGATCAAGTACACGACCATTTGAATTAACGATTGAGTTGATCTGGGTCAATCCATGAAAGTTGAATCCGTCCAACAATGCGCAACTGGATTCTGATAGACGAGAACGTATCAAGTCAACAGTCGGGTGAGAACTCTCGACCGAACACCAACGAATCGCAGATTGATTGTAATCACCGAGCAGCAGGGCCTTGTCGTTAGCCCTGAGTGTAGAATTAACCGTTTCGATAGATTCTAGATGGCGTTGAATATCATCAAAATTGTTCATACGATCAGGTGGCAAGTACACAACCCCAATGCTGATAATGAATCCAGGCATATTGACTCGAACCCATAATTGTTCGAGGGTATCACTAACGATAGCAGAATCACGAGCACAATTGAACTTAGATAAAACTGCGATTAGTACACCACCGCCACGGGTTTTACGGCTATTCAAAGGATTGCGATCAGTTCTGAACACCGAGTAGTGGCGTCCAAAAAGCTGCGCTGATTGTATGGCGTCGTCGGGCCAAGTTTCGGTTAACACAACAACATCGTAATCACCTTCGCATACCGCCAAAAAGAAATCGTCGATTTTGGTACGAAGCCCGCGAACATTCTGATAGTAGATGTGCAGACCACCGTTTTCGTTGCTGATGTGGGAGTGACGAGTACTGGAATGTTGGGGAGCATCATTTTCAAACGGAAGAAGCGTGGTCGCGAGTTGTCTAGAATCAGGAATCTTGTCAGAAGATGCACTGAACACGTTGAATGGAAACTTGCCAGATGAACGTTGTTGGAAGGTCCCTTTACCTGCCTCAAACACAGGGCCGGGACGGCTGATGATCGCTGGCTGGATAGGCTCGACTGTGATGAGTGGACAGGGACCTTCCACAAGGCTGGGGGCAAGTGTGCGTCCCGGTGTCCGATCGTTAGAATATTCAGATGAGAGAAACGTCGCTGCACATTGGCTGGAAACAGGAGGCCTATCGGTGGATGAACTGAACGTATTGAGAGCATACTTGCCTGGTAATCGCTGTTGGAAGGTCCCTTCACCGGCCTCAAACACAGGGCCGGGACGGCTGATGATCGCAGGCTGCATTGGCTCGACTGTGATGAGCGGACAGGGACCTTCCACAAGGCTGGGGGCAAGTGTGCGTCCCGGTGTCCGATCAAAAGGATATTCTGATGAATGAAACGTCGCTGCGCATTGGCTGGAAACAGGAGACTTTTCGGAGGATGAACTGAACGTATTGAGAGCGTACTTGCCTGATAACTGCTGTTGGAAGGTCCCTTCACCGGTCTCAAACACAGGGCCGGGACGGCTGATGATCGCAGGCTGGATTGGCTCGACTGTGATGAGCGGACAGGGACCTTCCACAAGGCTGGGGGCAAGTGTGCGTCCCGGTGTCCGATCGTTAGAATATTCAGATGAGAGAAACGTTGCTGCACATTGGCTGGAAACAGGAGGCCTATCGGTGGATGAACTGAACGTATTGAGAGCATACTTGCCTATTAATCGCTGTTGGAAGGTCCCTTCACCGGCCTCAAACACAGGGCCGGGACGGCTGATGATCGCAGGCTGCATTGGCTCGACTGTGATGAGCGGACAGGGATCTTCCACAAGGCTGGGGGCAAGTGTGCGTCCGGTGTCCGATCAAAGGATATTCTGATGAATGAAACGTCGCTGCGAATTGGCTGGAAACAGGAGACTTTTCGGAGGAAGAACTGAACGTATTGAGAGCATACTTGCCTGATAAATGCTGTTGGAAGGTCCCTACACCGGTCTCAAACACAGGGCCGGGACGGCTGATGATCGCAGGCTGGATTGGCTCGACTGTGATGAGCGGACAGGGACCTTCCACAAGGCTGGAGGCAAGAGTGCGTCCCGGTGTCCGATCAAGAGGATATTCTGATGAATGATGCACTGCCGCTTGATGACCGGAATAAAGGAGCTTCCCACTATCAGCATATTCTCCTAATTGCTAGGTCGAAAATCTATTCGTTGCCGTCGCTTGGCGAAAATGGGACAGTCAGTACTCCAAGAGGTGTGGTTTACGTCGAGCAGTTGGTCATAGGGGGGAACTCCGTTTTGTGTTCAGCACATGGCAGTTATTACATTTCAAATAATCAGCAAACTCATTCACCTGATGATCACCAGCACACCTCGGGCAGCATGAAGGATTCTTGCAGGAAGCAGCTTTGTGTCCGTATTCCGAGCAATTGAAACAGCGCAACACATCCGTTGCCTCCACAACTCTGCACCTTTCCCAACCGATGTTTACTCTCTGCCGCTTGATTAAATCGTCGAACCCACGTGCATCTGTTTCTAGTATGACTGACATATGATTGCTTTTTTGTGACTCATTTTTATGTATTCGGATTAATTTCAGCTCGAGAGTATTCGTTCCAGGGTTCTGTTTTCTCAACTTAGAAATCAATTCCTCTTCGTCAATATCCTTGGAAAATCCAATTATTTTCACTCTTGGTTTCAGCGGCTTCTGGCTTTCAACGCAATAATTCTCGTTAAGAATATTAGAGGCGGTTGTAGCTAATCGCACTGCGTGGTCGCTGGTCTCGCATCTCACAGAGACAACACCATTTTCCCTTAAACGAACATCCTTCACAGAAAATTCCGCGGGATCGAGCTTAGCGCAAATATCAGTCTTAATTAACTCTGCTGATTGTTCCCGTTTAGGCTTGAAAAGGACAGTTTGTTCAATTTTGGTGACCGCGTTGGACTTGCGCTGCGGTGAGACTGGCACTGGACATTTCACAAGGAGTAGAAGAATACTGGGAGAACGATCTGGTTTATTTGCATTATCGATTCTGCTGCGTTTTCTGGACCGGAGCAGACCACCTTCTTCAGAAAAAGTAGCCGGAGTTTTCGAGCTTTGCATGATCAGCACACTGTCGGAAGGGTCAGGTACTTTACGCTTAATTTGTTTTTTCCTCCACCAGAGGACTGTAACACGCTTGCAAAGGACGGAATTCCCGGGAAGGGGCTCCACAGACATCCCGTTTTTTTCAAACACTTTAATTCCTCACTAACCGCTTCTTTAATCACTTGTTCGAAATTTTTAAACCCTTCGACGACACTCACAAGACCATCCAATTTATTTGCAATCTCATCCAAACGTTTTTCACTGTGCCTATCATCAAACTCAGCCAGGCTCAGGCATGCATCGCACACAAACACAGCATTCTTAACCCTTTGCAGCAATATTATCTCTTCATTCGTAGCCCCCGGTAGGCATTGGACGTGGATAGCCAGTTTACATCGTCCAAAGCACTCAACACAATCGTCATTATCACCGATAGGCACTGCACACTGAGCGCACGGATGATTGCCAAAGCTGGGTTCACTCCCTTCACCACCCATCTCCGCGGGCGCCTCGCCCGGGCGAAAGCAAAACAGACAGAAAACAAACGATTAATTGAATCAGGTTTTATCACTTCAAATCAGCAGTTTGCGGCAAATTATTAACTAAACTTTGCTTTTGCAATAGGCAGGCAAAGTTTACACATCACATACACGAAAATTATTAATATTTAACTATCAATGCACACATAAAACGTGAACTTAATTACGACACGCAAGATACGACAAAATTCGCGCCGGTTTTGCATTCGTTATCCATATCCTTCCTGGCAACTTAGTGCCCACTGTGCGTGCTTTCACCGAAAAACATTGCCTTCTGCAGTTCTCCAATGTCTCCACTGAAAAGGTTTATCATCGGTGGACCACTTGAAGCCGCAAATTTCTCCACCTTCAAAGTAAAAAAAACACGTAAATTCACGTTGACCACCAAGTTAGTTTGTAATTAATGGGTTCACTTACCTGTTGGTCGACTAGATTCCACCTCAATTTGAAAGTTAGAATCAATTTTCATGCGCAATGTTTATACTTATGTATTTTCACCAGACGCACCAGACAGGTTGGCTTTTTTGACAATCGCAATCGAAGCAATCGAATGTTATTTACTCAAAAGGAGGAGGCCACGGACGGATGCGACAGTGCAATTTGTGCAATAATTCTCGGTACTTATTCAAAAGGACGTATGTGATTTTGTAAACAAATATTCAAACGCCGATGGCACTCCCACGGAAACCAACATCAGCAACAAGTAGCCGAAGTCTTTCCCTACCTGTCCGTGGTGATGGTTTGCGTAGGAGTCGTGGGAGTGGCATCAGATTGGATAAATCGACGTTTGAGTTTTTGTTTACAAAATCACATACGTCCTTTTGAATAAGTACCCGAGTTATTGTTATTCTTTTGAGTCGCGTCGCATCGCACTCGCACATTGCGTTCACTTTGGCTTGACAGTCGGTAAATTCAAATAGTTTTGATACACTAGGTGCAAAAAATGTGTTTAGTGGTTTAATGTAACATGTCCGTGTAATTGGTATTTGTCTTTGAAGCAAAAACTTTATATCGCACTAGAAGAAATTCAGTTTCAGTATTCTGAATGCCTAACATCGTCAGGGTATATAAAAATATGATTGTGGTATTACTGATAGTGCACTCCACAGACTGCATAATCATTAGAGTCATTACATGATTATTCAAAATAATTACCTTAATATCCTTCTCCTTGGCGTTTTTGTAGATCTTTGCTTCCTGTGAACGTAACATGATTGCTCGGGGATCCGGGATAGAGCCAACTTCCTGTTTCAAAAATTTTTCTTGTCGTTTACAGCTTTTGACATCGTCGAAAAGATTTAGTATCGATATATCGTTTTTTAACTTTACAATGTCTTCTGGGGCAAACTGTGTTTTTGACGATTTTATAAATGTATCTACTTGCTGCGATACATACATATTTATTTGATCGATGATACTTTCACAAAAATCCACCGCCTTCAATATTTTAGCTTGTGTGAATGATACATCCGCCCGGAGTTTGCAAACAGCGACAGATGCAAAATTTCTCAGTGAATCAATTGAAAAACCGCTCAGCTCCAAATCGACATGATCGGTTCTTGTATCTATTATAGATATGTCCTGCTCGCTGAGTGATGGATCAACTCGTTGATAGTGCTGATCCTGTTGTTGCGTCTGCTGAGTTATTGATTCTTCAATTGGATGTTTCGTCATTATGTGTTGCTTAAGGTTGCTGAACTTCCGGTAGCTCATCCTGCAGCCCTTTTTAGTACATGTATAATATACTAGCGCTTTATGGAAATGTTGTTTGTCCTCATGCACTCTGATATGTCTTCGAAGGCTATCAACATATCCTTCCACTAATTGGTGGCAATGAAAACATTTCAGGATATCCGCCATTTTCCCAACGCTGAAAAAAATATTATCAATTTCAAGTGGACTACTTACCAAATAACTCCTCCAAGTCGCAGCCTTCAGACTTTAAGTTCTGTAAGGTCTCGTAAACTTCCGGATCCATTACTCACTTTTTTTCGCCAAATAGTTTACAGGAATTTAAAAATTTTGTGAAAAAACGGAAACGCGAGCTGATTGAATTTGAAAATTGAAACTTTTTTCACCAAGGCAGTGACAGCAGTGTGACAGCCAACAACGGTCGACAATGCTGAGTGTTCAGCAATCTAGCGAGATTTGCTGAATTTCAGTAAATACCAAACTAATTGCTGATTTTCAGCTAATTTCAAAATTGCTGATTGGTTTTCAGCAAATCAATTTGCTGAAATATTTTTATCGGATTTGGTGTGTGCATTACCATTCGTGCGATGAGTGCGATTACCACCTCAGTCGCTATACAATTTGTAAGAAAACATTGTTCGGCAGAGCCAAGGACGTTACATGCTGGTAACGTTGGTCCGTTATCTAGTGTGATGCTTCCTTTAAAGGGCGAAATGCCTACTGGTAGCAATAAAACGTTCAGTGTCTTCAAGGAAAAGGTAACTAATTCGGTATATAGACCCATAATTCCGGAACATTAACTTAAAATTGATTATGATAAATTCCTGAAGCCTTCTGCAGTATTCAGGATATTCTTAGGATCTAAATAATGAGTTTTTGGAAATTGAAGATAAATTAAAAATCGTAAATAATTCAGGGATTTACTGGAAATATGTAAGATTTTATTAGGATTTTAGAATATCACGAAATATACACATTCATGAGAATTTCTTTGCATTGGCATTTTTTAAATTATCTCTGTATTTTAGTATAATTTTAACAATTCCTTAATATTTTTGTAAATTCACTAACCAAATGGGTGGAAATTGCCCTGTAGATATTGGGCGTTTTTGTATAAATATCAGGCATTTCTTGGATATCGCTAAAAAGTTTGAAAATTTTTTAAGAGACTTCTAAGAAAAAATGAAAAAAAAAATATTTTCCAGGAAATAAAATCCCTTATTTATTTTTTTGCTCTAGAACTTCCTTCTGGAATTCCATAACAACTTCCGAAAGAAATTTTACCGGAAGTATTTCCATCGATTCCAGCAGAAGTTCCTCCAAGAATTCCTCTGAAAGTTTATCCAGAAATTCCTCTGGAAGGTCTCCCAGGACTTCTTCGAGGAAATTCTGCGGATGTTACTCCAGGAATTCCCCGGGTGTTTCTTCAGGAATTCCTCCATGAGCTCCTTCAGAAATTCCTCCAGAAGTTTCTCCATGAATTCCTTCGAAAGTTCTTCCAGAAACTCCCCTGGAAGTACCTCCAAGAATTCCTCCAGAAGAACTTTTGGGAATTTCTCCGAAGTTCCTACAGTCAGAAATCTTAGCTGTTCTTATAGCAATATCTCCAAAAGTACATTTGAAAGTTTCTTAAAACATCCTCCAAATATTCCTCCAGAAGTTCCTCTAGTAATTTCTCCAAAAGTTCATCCAGTAATTCCAACGAAAGTACATCCGGGAAGAACTCAGAAATTTCCTTCTCGAACACTTCGAAGTCCTTCTGGCAATTTCTGCAAAAGTTAATTCGAGAGAATTTTAATGGAATTCCTCCACATTTTTTTCTAGACGTCCTTCGTAAGTTCCTCCAGAAATTCCTTACAAAACTTCATCCAGTAATTCCCCTAAAGTTCCCCAGGAGTTCTTTCGTAAGTACCTTCTGGAAATTCTCCAGCAGTTCATAAAAGTTGCTTCAGAGATTTCTCCGGTAGTTTCAACAGTAATTCTTCATAGAATTTCTCTGAAACTTCCTCCAAGAGAAAACTTCCTCGAGAAATTCCCCAAAAGTCCTCAGGAAGTTCCTCCGGGAAATATTCCGGAAATTTTCCAGGAATACCAAGGAAGTTTTTCCAGGAATTCCGCCGGAACTTCCTCCCGGAATTCTTCCAGAAGTTTCCCCAGAAATTCTTTTGAAGAATTTCTACCGAAATTACTCCAGGAGTTCCTCCGGAAGCTTCTTCATGAAGTCCTCTGAAAGTTCATCCAGGAATTGTTTCGGAAGTAAATCCATGAATTCATTCGGAAATAGCGCCAGGAACTTTTCCGGACAGTTCCTCAAGGAATTCCTCCAGGATTTCCCCGAAAGTAACTGCAGAAATTCCTGTGACAGTTGCTTCAGAAATTTCTCTGGTAGTTTTAACAGGAATTCTCCATAGAATTTCTCCGATAACTTCCTCAAAGAAGTCCTCCGGAAGTTCCTCCACAAATTCTTCAGGAAGTTCATCCAGAAATTCCTCCGGAAGTTCCTTCAAAAATTCAACGGAAGTTGTGCGAGAAAGTTCTGCCAGGAATTCCACTGGAAGATTCTCCTGGCAATCCTCCGGAAGTTTCTCTAGAAGGTCTTTCGGATGTACCTCCAGAATAGCCTCCGGAAGTTACTTAAAGAACTTCTACGGAAGTTCCTCCAGGGATTCCTCCGGAAATTACGCCACGAATTCCTCCGGAAGTTACTCCAGGAATTACTACAGAGGTTAGTCCAGAAATTCTTCCGGAAGTTCCTCAATCATTCCTCCGAAAGATTGTCCAGGAAATTGCGCGGATGTTAATCCTGAATTACTATGGAAGTTCCTCCAGAAATTCCTTCAGTAGTTCCTTCTGACATTCCTTCAAAAGTTTCTCCAGGATCTCCTCAAAAAAATTCTTCCATGAATTCCTCCTGGAGATTCTCCAGGAATTCCTCTGGAAATTTCTCCTTGAATTCCTCCACGAAAAACCTCTAGGAATTTCTGTTAAAGTTTCCTCAGGAATTTTCCAATAATTCCACAAGTACATTCGAAAGATTCTTAAGAAAATCCTTCATAAATTTCTACAAGAATTCCTCCGAAAAATCTGCAATAATTCCTCCGGAAAAGACTAGACCGTACCTAGACAGTACTAGGTACTAGTACTAGACAGTAGCTCGGTTAAATTCTCTGATATATCCTTCAAGAATACCTCCATGCCACCTCCTCCATACCACCTCTGTAGCAATTCTTTTGAAAGTTCATTCCAAAGAATATTGACTTCTCGATACTCACTCCGTTGTAAAAATCACAATACTTTCCAAAAAACCACAAGACTGCGGGACTGCGTGACTGGTTCCGGGCTATGCGAGTTCCAAAAGACTAGGGAAATTCTCCAAAAATTCCTTCAAAGTTCCTCCAAGAATTCCTCCCAAAATTTTTCCAGAAATTCTTCGGGATATTTCTACAAAAATATTTCCAGGAACTTCTTCTCAAATTCTTTAAATAATACCTACGGAAAACCATACAATAATTCCTCCGGAAGCTCCTCCAAGAGTTCCTTTGAAGAATCCTTCAAGAAAATTTTGGAAATATTTCTGCGAGTTCTTCCAGGGTACTCTAAGATAGCTCCTTTAGTAATTCCTCTGGAATTTATTTCAAATATAAGGTTGAAGTTCCTCTAGGAATTCTTGCAAAAGTTTATTCGGAAGAATTTCATGGAAATTCTCCTGGAATTTCTCCGAAAGTCCTCCAGAACATCCTCCAGGAATACTTTTGTAAGTACCTTCAGGAAATACTCCGGAAGTTCATTCAAGAGCTCTTCTGGAAGTTACTTCAGGAATTCCTCCGGAAGTTTCTCCAGAAAATCCTCTGAAAGTTCCATATAAATTTCTCTAGGATTTCGCAGGAAGTTACTCCATGAATTCCTATAATAGTTACTTCAGGAATTTCTCCGTTAGTTTAAACAAGAATTGTTTATAGAATTTTTCTGAAAATTTCTCTAAAAAGTCCTAAAAAGTCCTCCAGAAATTTATCTAGTAACTCTTCCGGAACATTCTCCTAGAATTTCTCCTGAAATTTCTTCAGAAAGTCTTTGGAAAGTACCTCTTGATAGCCTCTGGAAGTTCCTTCCTTCCTACTACCTTCGAAGTCACTGAATTCCTTTGTAAGCTCCATCAGGGATTCCTCCGGAAGTTTATCTAGGAATTCCTCCGGTAGTTTCTCCTGACATTCCTCCGGAAGAACATCCAAGTGATTTTCTAGAAGTATCTTCGGAAGATTCTCCAGGAATTACAAGTTTCTCCAGGTATTCCTCCGTAAGTTTCTGAAGAAATTCCTCCGAAAGTTCATTCAGGAATACTTCCGGCATCCTACAGGAAATTCTCCGAAAGATTATCTGCGAGTTATTCCAGGAAATCCTTCGAAAGTTTTTCCAGAATTCCTCCGAAAGTAACTCCAGGAAGTCCTATGGAATTTATTTAAAAAAAAACCAAGAAAAAAACATGGAGTTCCAATAGCAATATCTGAAAAGTTCATTCGAAATTCTTCCGGCAATTACTACGAAGTTCCACCAGGGATTCTTCTGAAAGTTTTCCCATGAATTCTTTCGTATGTACCTCCATGGAATTCATACAAAAACTCTTCTGGAAGTAACTTAAGGAATTACTCCGGAAATTCCTTCAAGTAGTTCTCCGTAAGTTCCCTCAATAATTTCTCTGAAATCAACCCTTTAGCAATATCTCCACATAAACACTCGAAAGTTTCTTGAGAAAATCCTCCAGAAATTTCTACAAAAATCCTCCGTAAGTCCATGGAGAAATTCCTCTTGAAACAAATATAATTATTCTTCCTCAAGTTGGTCCAGAAATTTCTCCAGAAGTTCCTTCGCGAATTCCTCCTACATTACCTCCCGGAAGTCCTCTGAAATTCCGTTCACAAAAAACCCGAAGTTCCTCTAGCAATTCCTACAAAAGTTCATAGAAAAGTATTTTAATAAAATTCTTCCAGACTTCATCCAAAAGTTTTTCTAGGGATTTTTTCAGAAGTTCCTCCAGGGTCAAAATCCTCCTGGAATTTCTTCCAAAGTTCTTCAAGGAATTCATTCCAAAGTACTTTCAGGAAATCCTACGGAAGTTCCTTCAAAAGTTTCTCACGGAATGTTGGCGCATGTTACTACAGGAATTCCTCCGGATGTTTCTCCAAGCATTTCTTCGGATGTTTCTCCAGGAATTCCTCCGAAAGTTCCTTCAAAGATTCTACCGAAAGTTCCCCAGGGATTTTTTCGTAAGTACTTCCAGAAAAAGTTCATAAAAATCTCTTCTAGAAAATACTTTAGGAAATTCTCCGAAATTACTCCAGCAAGTCCTACGGAAGTTCCACTCGTAATTCCTCTGACAATCCCTACAAAAGTTCTCCGAATGTATATCCAGGATTTCCTCGAGAAAATGTTACGCAAGTACTTCCAGGAATTGTACCTTGGTACCTCCAGAATATCTTCCGGAAGTTCTTTCAAGAATTCCTCCGAATGTTCCTCCAGGAATTTCTCCGGATGATTCTCCTGGAACTCCTCCAGAAGTTCCTTCAGGAATTCTTCTTGAAGTTTCTTCACCCATTCCTTCGAAAAATCCTTCAAAAATCCTCCACCGGGGATTCCTCCATGAGTTTCTCCGGAAACTTCTCTAGGAGTTCCTCCAGACATTCCTCCGAAAGTTCCTCCCGATATTCCGCCAGAAGTTCCTCCAGGAATTATTCCGGAAGTTCCTTCAGGCATTCCTCTGGAAGATCGTCCAGGTATTCCTCCGGAAGTTCCTCCATGAATTTATCCGGAAGTTCCTCCAGGAACTCCTGGAGGAACTTCCGGAGAAATTCGCTGATAGAGGATTTTTGGAGGTATTTTCGAAGGAATGGGTGAAGAAACTTCAAGAGAAATTCCTGAAGAAACTTCTGGAGGAGTTCATGGAGAATCATCCGGAGAAATTCCTGGAGGAACATTCGGAGAAATTCTTGAAAGAACTTCCGGAAGATTTTCTGGAGGTACCTCAAAAACAATTCCTGGAAGTACTTGCGTAACATTTCCTTGAGGAAATCTTGGATATACATTCGGAGAACTTTTGTAGGGATTGCTGGAGGAATTACGGATGGAACTTCCGGAGGACTTGCTGGAGTAATTTCAGAGAATTTCCTAAAGTATTTTCTAGAAGAGTTTCGGAAGAACATCCATGAAATCATTCGTAAATAGCACCAGGACTTCTCCGGACAGTTCCTCAAGGAATTCCTCCAGGATTTCCCCGAAAGTTACTACAGAAATTCCTGTGACAGTTGCTTCAGAAATTTCTCTGGTAGTTTCAACAGGTATTCTCCATATATTTTCTCCGATAACTTCCTCAAAGAAGTCCTCCGGAAGTTCCTCCAGAAATTCTTCAGGAAGTTCCTCCAGAAATTCTTCTGGAAGTTCCAGGATTTCCCAGGATTGCCAGGATTTCCACTGCAAGATCCTCCTGGAAATCCTCCGGAAGTTTCTCCAGAAGGTCTTTCGGATGTACCTCTAGGAAATACTCCCGAAGAATTCCTGGAAAATTTTTGGGAGGAATTCCTGGAGAATTTCCCTAACCTTTTGGAACTCGCATAGTTCGGAACCACTCACGCAGACCCGCAGTCTTGTGTTTTTTTTGGAAAGTATTGAGATTTTTTACAACGGAGTGAGTATCGAGAGGTAAATATTCTTTGGAATGAACTTTCAAAAGAATTGCTACAGAGGTGGTATGGAGGAGGTGGCATGGAGGTATTCTTGAAGGATATATCAGAGAATTTACCCGAGGTACTGTCGGAAGAATTCCTGGAGGAACTTCCAGAGACATTTCTGGAGGTACTTGCCCTCCGTCTAGTCTTTTTCGGAGGAATTATTGCAGATTTTTCGGAGGAATTCTGGTAGAAATTTATGAAAGATTTTCTTAAGAATCTTTCGAATGTACTTGTGGAATTATTGCTAGAGGATCATCTAAGATTCCCGGAGAAATTCCTGAGGAAACTTTAACAGAAATTCCTAGAGGTTTTTCGTGGAGGAATTCAAGGAGGAATTTCCAGAGGAATTCCTGGAGAATCTCCAGTGGGAATTCATGGAAGAACTTTTGGAGGAGATCCTGGAGAAACTTTTGAAGGAATTTCAGAAGGAACTACTGAAGGAATTTCTGGAGGAACTTCCGTAGTAATTCCGGGATTAACATACGCGCAATTTCCTGGACAATGTTTCGGAGGAATTATTGAGGGATATTCCGGAGGATTTCCTGGCGCTTCCAAAATAATTGCTGGAGGTACTTCCGAAACAATTCCTGGAGGAACTTCCGGAAAAATTTCTGGACTAACCTCTGGAGTAATTCCTGGAGTAACTTCCGGAGGAATTCGTGGCGTAATTTCCAGAGGAATTCCTGGAGGAACTTCCGTAGGAATTTCTTTAAGTAACTTCCGGAAGCTATTCTGGAGGTACATCCGAAAGACCTTCTGGAGAAACTTCCGGAGGATTTCCAGGAGGATCTTCCAGTGGAATTCCTGGCAGAGCTTTCGTGCAATTGTTGAAAGAACTTCCGGAAGAATTTCTGGAGGAACTTCCGGAGGACTTCTTTGAGGAAGTAATCGTTGAAAATCTACAAAGAATTCCTTTTGAAACAACCAGAGAAATTTCTGAAGCAACTGTCACAGGAATTTCTGTAGTAACTTCCGGGGAAATCCTGGAGAAATTCCTTGAGGAACTGTCCGGAGAAGTCCTGGTGCTATTTCCGAATGATTTCGTGGATTTACTTCCGAAACAATTCCTGGAGGAACTTTCAGAGGTTTTCATGAAGAAGCTTCCGGAGGAACTCCTGGAGCAACTTCCGTAGAAATTCTTCAAAAGAATTTCTGGCGAAACTTCCGGAAGAATTCCGGGAGGAAGTTCCGGCGGAATTCCTGGAAAAACTGAGGACTTACTGGAATTCCTCCTGAAGTTCTCCCAGGAATTCCTCCGGAAGTTCCTCCAGGAATTCCTCCGGAAGTTTCTCCAGGAATTCCTCCGGAAGTTCCTCCAGGAATTCCTGCGGAAGTTGCTCCAGGAATTCCTCCGAAAGTTCCACCAGGAATTCCTCCGGAATTTCCTCCAGGAATTCCTCCAGAGTTCCTCCAGAATTCCTCCGGAAGTTCCTCCAGGAATTCCTCCGGAAGTTCCTCCAGGAATTCCTCCGAAGTTCCTCCAGGAATTCCTCCAGAGTTCCTCCAGAATTCCTCCGGAAGTTCCTCCAGGAATTCCTCCCGAAGTTCCTCCAGGAATTCCTCCGGAAGTTCCTCCAGGAATTCCTCCGGAAGTTCCTCCAGGAATTCCTCCGAAGTTCCTCCAGGAATTCCTCCGGAAGTTCCTCCAGAATTCCTCCAGGTTCCTCAGGAATTCCTCCGAAGTTCCTCCAGGAATTCCTCCGGAAGTTCCTCCAGGAATTCCTCCGGAAGTTCCTCCAGGAATTCCTCCGAAGTTCCCCCAGGAATTCCTCCGGAAGTTCCTCCTGGAATTCCTTCGGGAATTCCTCCAGGAATTCATTTGGAAGTTCCTCCAGGAATTCCTACGGAAGTTCCTCCAGGAATTCCCTCCGAAGTTCCTCCAGGAATTCTCCCGAAAGTTCCTTCAGGAAGTTCCTCCAGGAATTCCTCCGGAAGTTCCTCAGAATTTTCTCCTGGAATTCCTCAGGAAGTTCCTTCCGACATTCCTCCGTAAGTTCCTCTCGACATTTCTCTAAGAGTTCCTCCAGGAATTTATAGAACTTGCGTGTTTCTTGAGAACGGTACAGCTGTTCCATCTCCTCCTCGCTTCTTCCATGTGGAATTTCTTTTCCTGAAAAAGGCGGGTCTGCTTTCTCCGCTTTCGTCTATAACGTTCTACGTTCCGCCGGGTACCTTGCTGCAGGGCGACCGATCGCGCTGCGTTCTTCTCCTTCAGAATCTGTCTGCACTTTTCGTCGAACCAATCGTTCCGTCGAATTCGTCCCATTTATCCGACGTTGTTCTCCTCTGCGTCGTTAATGGCTGCTTTGAATGTATTCCAGCAGTCCTCAAGAGGGGCCCCATTGAGCTCACCCTTTTCCGGCAACGCTTCCTCAAGATCAGCCGGTGGGCGCTGAACTTCCCAATAGTTGGTCTAAACTCCTCCTCTTTGCCAACCTGAGCGTTCAAATCTCCTATGATGATTTTGATCCTGGCTTGGGCAGCTGTCGTACTCACGTTTCAGTTGCGCATAGAATGCGTCCTTATCATCATCAGTGCTTCCGGAGTGTGGGCTATGAACGTTGATTATGCTGCAGATGAAGAACCGGCCACCACACGATCACGCGCCTTTGCATATAGCTCATCACTATGATCACTATGTACTTACGAAAGGCGGAGACGAGCCAGCGACTTCCCGGAGAAATTTGCGAAGGAATTCCTGTAGGAACTTTCGGAGAAATTCTTGGAGGATCTTTCGAAGGAATTCGTGAAGAAACTTGCGGAGGAATTTCTGGAGAAATTATTGGAGAAACATTCACATAACTTCCTGGAGAAACTTTCGAATGAATTCTTGAAGGAACTTTCAGAGGATTTCCTGATGGTACCCCAAAACAATTTCTTCGAAACAAATTTTTGAGGGAACTTCCGGAGGAGTTATTGGAGGATCTTCCGGAGGAATTTCTGGAAACACTTCAGAAGGAATTTGAGGAGGAGCTTTCGGAGGAATTGCTGGTGAAACTTCCGAAGAACATCCGGAAGAATTCCTGAAGGAACTTCCCGGGGACTTCCTGGAGAAACTTCCGAAGGAATTCATGGAGAAACTTCCGGAGGAATTCCTGGAGGAACTTCCGGAGGAATCCTGGAGGAACTTCCGGAGGAATCCTGGAGGAACTTCCGGAGGAATCCTGGAGAAACTTCCAAAAGAATTCCTGGAGGAACTTCCGGAGGAATTCCTGTAGGAACTTCCGGAAGAATTCCTGGAGAAACTTCCGGAGGAATTCCTGGAGGAACTTCCGGAGGAATTCCTGGAGGAACTTCCGGAGGAATTCCTGGAGGAACTTCCGGAGGAATTCCTGGAGGAACTTCCGGAGGAATGCCTGGAGGAACTTCCGGAGGAATTCCTGAAGGAACTTCCGGCGGAATCCCTGGAGTAACTAAGAATTCCTGAAGAAACTTCCAGGGGAATTCCTGAAGGAACTACTGGAGAATTTCCTGGAGGAACTCTCGGATGAATGTCGGGAGGAACTACAGGAGGAATTCCTGGAGGAACTTCCGAAGAAATGTCAGAAGGGACTTCCTGAGGAATACCTGGAGGAAATTCCTGAGGATTTTTCGAAGGAATTCCTGAAGGAACTTCAGGAGGAATTCCTGGAGGAACTTCCAGAGGAATTCCTGGAGGAACTTCAGGAGGAATTCCTGGAGGAATTTCCAGAGGAATTCCTGGAGCAACTTCCAGAGGAGTTTCTGGAGGAACTTCCGGAGGAATTCCTGGAGAAACCTCCGAAATATTTCATGGAGAAACTTCCGGAGGAATTCCTCGATAAACTTCCAGAAGAATTCCCGTAGAACTTCCGGAGGAATTCCTGGAGGAACTTCCGGAGGAATTCCTGGAGGAACTTCCGGAGGAATTCCTGGAGGAACTTCCGGAGGAATTCCTGGAGGAACTTCCGAGGAACCAGAGGAACTTCGGGAGGAATTCGTGGAGGAATTGCGGGAGGAATTCCTGGAGAACTTCCGGAGGAATGCCTGGAGGAACTACCGGAGGAATTCCCGGAGGGACTACCGAGGAATTCCTGGAGGAACTTCCGGAGGAATTCCTGGAGGAACTTCCGGAGGAATTCCTGGAGGAACTTCCGGAGGAATTCCTGGAGGAACTTCCGGAGGAATTCCTGGAGGAACTTCCGGAGGAATTCCTGGAGGAACTTCCGGATGAATTCCTGGAGGAACTTCCGGAGGAATTCCTGGAGGAACTTCCGGAGGAATTCCTGGAGGAACTTCCGAAGGAATTCCTGGAGGAACTTCCGAAGGAATTCCTGGAGGAACTTCCGAAGGAATTCCTGGAGGAACTTCCGGAGGAATTCCTGGAGGAACTTCCGGAGGAATTCCTGGAGGAACTTCTGGAGGAATTCCTGGAGGAACTTCCGGAGGAATTCCTGGAAGAACTTCTGGAGGAATTCCTGGAAGAACTTCCGGAGGAATTCCTGGAGGAACTTCCGGAGGAATTCCTGGAGGAACTTCCGGAGGAATTCCTGGAGGAACTTCCGGAGGAATTCCTGGAGGAACTTCCGGAGGAATTCCTGGGGGCACTTCCGGAGGAATTCCTGGAGGAACTTCCGGAGGAATTCCTGGAGGAACTTCCGGAGGAATTTCTGGAGGAACTTCCAGAGGAATTCCTGTAGGAACTTCCGGAGGAATTGCTGGAGGAACTTCCTTAGGAATTCCTGGAGGAACTTCCGCAGGAATTCCTGGAGGAACTTCCGAAGGAATTCCTGGAGGAACTTCCGAAGGAATTCCTGGAGGAACTTCCGGAGGAATTCCTGGAGGAACTTCCGAAGGAATTCCTGGAGGAACTTCCGAAGGAATTCCTGGAGGAACTTCCGAAGGAATTCCTGGAGGAACTTCCGGAGGAATTCCTGGAGGAACTTCCGGAGGAATTCCTGGAGGAATTCCTGGAGGAACTTCCGGAGGAATTCCTGGAGGAACTTCCGGAGGAATTCCTGGAGGAACTTCCGGAGGAATTCCTGGAGGAACTTCCGGAGGAATTCCTGGAGGAACTTCCGGAGGAATTCCTGGAGGAACTTCCGGAGGAATTCCTGGAGGAACTTCCGGAGGAATTCCTGGAGGAACTTCCGGAGGAATTCCTGGAGGAACTTCCGGAGGAATTCCTGGAGGAACTTCCGGAGGAATTCCTGGAGGAACTTCCGGAGGAATTCCTGGAGGAACTTCCGGAGGAATTCCTGGAGGAACTTCCGGAGGAATTCCTGGAGGAACTTCCGGAGGAAATCCTGGAGGAACTTCCGGAGGAATTCCTGGAGGAACTTCCGGAGGAATTCCTGGAGGAACTTCCGGAGGAATTCCTGGAGGAACTTCCGGAGGAATTCCTGGAGGAACTTCCGGAGGAATTCCTGTAGGAACTTCCGGAAGAATTCCTGGAGAAACTTCCGGAGGAATTCCTGGAGGAACTTCCGGAGGAATTCCTGGAGGAACTTCCGGAGGAATTCCTGGAGGAACTTCCGGAGGAATTCCTGGAGGAACTTCCGGAGGAATTCCTGAAGGAACTTCCGGCGGAATCCCTGGAGTAACTAAGAATTCCTGAAGAAACTTCCAGGGGAATTCCTGAAGGAACTACTGGAGAATTTCCTGGAGGATTTCTCGGATGAATGTCAGGAGGAACTACAGGAGGAATTCTGGAGGAACTTCCGAAGAAATGTCGGAAGGGACTTCCTGAGGAATACCTGGAGGAAATTCCTGAGGATTTTTCGAAGGAATTCCTGAAGGAACTTCAGGAGGAATTCCTGGAGGAACTTCCAGAGGAATTCCTGGAGGAACTTCAGGAGGAATTCCTGGAGGAATTTCCAGAGGAATTCCTGGAGGAACTTCCGGAGGAATTCCTGGAGGAACTTCCGGAGGAATTCCTGGAGGAACTTCCGGAGGAATTCCTGGAGGAACTTCCGGAGGAATTCCTGGAGGAACTTCCGGAGGAATTCCTGGAGGAACTTCCGGAGGAATTCCTGGAGGAACTTCCGGAGGAATTCCTGGAGGAACTTCCGGAGGAATTCCTGGAGGAACTTCCGGAGGAATTCCTGGAGGAACTTCCGGAGGAATTCCTGGAGGAACTTCCGGAGGAATTCCTGGAGGAACTTCCGGAGGAATTCCTGGAGGAACTTCCGGAGGAATTCCTGGAGGAACTTCCGGAGGAATTCCTGGAGGAACTTCCGGAGGAATTCCTGGAGGAACTTCCGGAGGAATTCCTGGAGGAACTTCCGGAGGAATTCCTGGAGGAACTTCCGGAGGAACTTTCGGAGGGTTTCCTGGAGGAACTTCCGGATGAATTCCTGGAGGAACTTCCGGAGGAATTCCTGGAGGAACTTCCGGAGGAATTCCTGGAGGAACTTCCGGAGGAATTCCTGGAGGAACTTCCGAAGGAATTCCTGGAGGAACTTCCGAAGGAATTCCTGGAGGAACTTCCGGAGGAATTCCTGGAGGAACTTCCGGAGGAATTCCTGGAGGAACTTCTGGAGGAATTCCTGGAGGAACTTCCGGAGGAATTCCTGGAAGAACTTCCGGAGGAATTCCTGGAAGAACTTCCGGAGGAATTCCTGGAGGAACTTCCGGAGGAATTCCTGGAGGAACTTCCGGAGGAATTCCTGGAGGAACTTCCGGAGGAATTCCTGGAGGAACTTCCGGAGGAATTCCTGGAGGAACTTCCGGAGGAATTCCTGGAGGAACTTCCGGAGGAATTCCTGGAGGAACTTCCGGAGGAATTCCTGGAGGAACTTCCGGAGGAATTCCTGGAGGAACTTCCGGAGGAATTCCTGGAGGAACTTACGGAGGAATTCCTGGAGGAACTTACGGAGGAATTCCTGGAGGAACTTCCGGAGGAATTCCTGGAGGAACTTCCGGAGGAATTCCTGGAGGAACTTCCGAAGGAATTCCTGGAGGAACTTCCGAAGGAATTCCTGGAGGAACTTCCGGAGGAATTCCTGGAGGAACTTCCGAAGGAATTCCTGGAGGAACTTCCGAAGGAATTCCTGGAGGAACTTCCGAAGGAATTCCTGGAGGAACTTCCGGAGGAATTCCTGGAGGAACTTCCGGAGGAATTCCTGGAGGAATTCCTGGAGGAACTTCCGGAGGAATTCCTGGAGGAACTTCCGGAGGAATTCCTGGAGGAATTCCTGGAGGAACTTCCGGAGGAATTCCTGGAGGAACTTCCGGAGGAATTCCTGGAGGAACTTCCGGAGGAATTTCTGGAGGAACTCCCGGAGGAATTTCTGGAGGAACTTCCGGAGGAATTCCTGGAGGAACTTCCGGAGGAATTCCTGGAGGAACTTCCGGAGGAATTCCTGGAGGAACTTCCGGAGGAATTCCTGGAGGAACTTCTGGAGGAATTCCTGGAGGAACGTCCGGAGGAATTCCTGGAGGAACTTCCGGAGGAATTCCTGGAGGAACTTCCGGAGGAATTCCTGGAGGAACTTCCGGAGGAATTCCTGGAGGAACTTCCGGAGGAATTCCTGGAGGAACTTTCGGCGAATTCCTGGAGGAACTTCCCGCGGAATTCGTGGAGGAACTTCGGAGGAATTCCTGGAGGAACTTCCGGAGGAATTCCTGGAGGAACTTCCGAGGAATTCCTGGAGGAACTTCCGGAGGAATTCCTGGAGGAACTTCCGGAGGAATTCCTGGAGGAACTTCCGGAGGAATTCCTGGAGGAACTTCCGGAGGAATTCCTGGAGGAACTTCCGGAGGAATTCCTGGAGGAACTTCCGGAGGAATTCCTGGAGGAACTTCCGGAGGAATTCCTGGAGGAACTTCCGGAGGAATTCCTGGAGGAACTTCCGGAGGAACTCCTGGAGGAACTTCCGGAGGAATTCCTGGAGGAATTCCTGGAGAAACATCCGGAGGAATTCCTGAAGGAATTCCTGAAGGAACATCCGGAGGAATTCCTGGAGGAACTTCCGGAGGAATTCCTGGAGGAACTTCCGGAGGAATTCCTGGAGGAACTTCCGGAGGAATTCCTGGAGGAACTTCCGGAGGAATTCCTGGAGGAACTTCCGGAGGAATTCCTGGAGGAACTTCCGGAGGAATTCCTGGAGGAACTTCCGGAGGAATCCCTGGAGGAACTTCCGAAGGAATTCCTGGAGAAACTCCCGAAGGAATTCCTAGAGAAACTTCCGAAGGATTTCCTGGAGGAACTTCTTAGGGAATTCCTGGAGGAACTTCCGAAGGAATTCCTGGAAGAACTTCCGGAGGAATTCCTGAAGGAACTTTGGAGGAATTCTTGGAGGAACTTCCGGAGGAATTCCTGGAGGAGCTTCCGAAAGAATTCCTGGAGCAACTTCCGAAGGAATTCCTGGAGAAACTTCCGAAGGAATTCCTGGAGGAACTTTCGGAGGAATTCCTGGACGAATATTCGGAGGAATTCCTGGAGGATCTTTCGGAGGAATTCCTGGAGAAACTTCCGGAGGAATTCCTGGAGGAACCTACGGAGGAATTCCTGGAGGAACTTCGCGAGGAATTCCTGGAGGAACTTCCGGAGGAATTCCTGGAGGAACTTCCGGAGGAATTCCTGGAGGAACTTCCGGAGGAATTCCTGGAGGAACTTCCGGAGGAATTCCTGGAGGAACTTCCGGAGGAATTCCTGGAGGAACTTCCGGAGGAATTCCTGGAGGAACTTCCGGAGGAATTCCTGGAGGAACTTCCGGAGGAATTCCTGGAGGAACTTCCGGAGGAATTCCTGGAGGAATTCCTGGAGAAACTTCCGGAGGAATTCCTGGAGGAACTTCCGGAGGAATTCCTGGAGGAACTTCCGGAGGAATTCCTGGAGGAACTTCCGGAGGAATTCCTGGAGGAACTTCCGGAGGAATTCCTGGAGGAACTTCCGGAGGAATTCCTGGAGGAACTTCCGGAGGAATTCCTGGAGGAACTTCCGGAGGAATTCCTGGAGGAACTTCCGGAGGAATTCCTGGAGGAACTTCCGGAGGAATTCCTGGAGGAACTTCCGAAGAAATTCCTGGAGGAACTTCCGGAGGAATTCCTGGAGGAACTTCTGGAGGAATTCCTAAAGAAACTCCTGGAGGAACTTCCGGAGGAATTCCTGGAGGAACTTCCGGAGGAATTCCTGGAGGAACTTCCGGAGGAATTCCTGGAGGAACTTCCTAAGGAACTCCTGGAGGAACTTCCGCATGAATTCCTAATGGAACTTCCGGAGGAATTCCTGGATGAACTTCCGGAGGAATTCCTGGAGGAACTTCCGGAGGAACTTCCTGGAGGAACTTCCGATGGAGTTCCTGGAGGAAGTTCCGGAGGAACTTCCGGAGGAACTTCCGGAGGAATTCCTGGAGTAACTTCCGGAGGAACTTCTGGAGGAATTCCTGGAGGAACTTTCGGAGGGATTCCTGGAGGAGCTTCCGGAGGAATTCCTGGAGGAACTTCCGGAGGAATTCCTGGAGGAACTTCCGGAGGAATTCCTGGAGGAACTTCCGGAGGAATTCCTGGAGGAACTTCTGGAGGAATTCGTGGACGAAATTCCGGAAGAATCCCTGGAGGAACTTTTGGAGGAATTCGTGGACGAAATTCCGGAGGAATTCCTGGGGGAACTTCCGGAGGAATGTCGGGAGGAACTTTCAGAGGAATGTCGGAAGGAACTTCCTGAGGGGTTCCTGGAGAAAATTCCAGGGAATTCCTCCGGAAGTTCCTCCAGGAAGTTCCTCCAGGAATTCCACCGGAAGTTCCTTCTGGAATTCCTCCGGAAGTCTCTTCAGGAATTCCTCAGGAAGTTCCTCCCGACATTCCTCCGAGAGTTCCTCCTGACATTTCTCCGGAAGTTACTCCAGGAATTCCGCCGGAAGTTCCTGCAGCAATTCCTCCGGAAGTTCCCTCAAGAATTTTTCCGATGAAATTGTTTTGGGGGTTTCTCCAGGAATTTATGCCAATGTTTCTCCAATAATTTCTCCAGAAATTCCTTCGCAAGTTTCTTCACGAATTCCTTCGAAAGTTGCTCCAAGAATTCCTCCGGAAGCTCCTCCATGAATTTCTCCGCAAGTTCCTCCGGGAAGTCCTCTGAAATTTCCTTCAAGAAAGCCTCGAAGTCCCATAAGCAATTCCTGCAAAAATCATTCTAAAGTGTTTTAAGAAAATCTCTCCGAAAGTTTTTTTAGAATTCTTTCGGAAGTTCCGCCAACTAGTCCTCGGGAATAGTGCAGAAGGATCCTCTAGGTATTCCTCCGGAAATTCATTCAGGAATTCCTCCGGAAGATCCTTCAAGAAATCCACGGAAGTTCTTCCAGAAATTTCCCCGAAAGTTCTTCCAGGAATTCCTCCGAAAGTTCCTTCAGGGAGAAGTTCATGCAGGAATACTTTCGTAAATACATAGTGATCATAGTGATGGGCGATATGCAAAGGTGCGTGATCCAGTGGTGGCCGATCAATGAAAGAATGTGCAGGTTGAGGATCAAAGGCCGGTTCTTCAACTTGAGCATAATCAACATCCATAGCCTACACTTCGAAGGCACTGATGATGATAAGGACGCATTCAACGCACAGCTGGAAGGTGAGTACGACAGCTGGCCAAGCCACGACGTCAAAATCATCATAGGAGATTTGAACGCTAAGGTTGGCAAAGAGGAGGAGCTTAGACCAACTATTTGGAAGTTCAGCGCCCACCGGCTGATCTCGAGGCAGCGTTGCCGGAAGAGGGTGAGCTCTATGGGGCCCCTCTTGAGGACTGCTGGAATACAGTCAAAGCAGCCATTAACGACGCAGAGGATAACAACGTCGGGTAAATGGGACGAATTCGACGGAACAATTGGTTCGACGAAGAGTACAGACAGATTCGGTCGTCCTGCAGCAAGGTACCCGGCAGAACGTGGAACGTTATAGACGGAAGCGGAGACCCTTTTTCAGGAGAAGAAACGCCGCCTGGAAGATGCGGCGAGGAGATGGAACAGCTGTGCCGTTATCAAGAAACACGCAAGTTCTATCAGAAGCTCAACGCATCCCGCAAAGGCTTCGTGCCGCGTGCCGAAATGTGCAGGGATAAGGACGGGAGCATCTTGACGGACGAGCATGTGATGATCGAAAGGTGGAAGCAGCACTACAAGGAACATTTGAATGTCGCTGAAAGTACAGATAGTGAAAGTCAAGGTAGCGGAGGAGATGACTACGTTAGTTCAGCGGACGATGGAAGCCAACCAGCCCCTACCTTGAGCTGGTAAGCTGGTAAGGATGGTATCGGAGTACATGCTTGTGTGCGGAACCGAGCGCGTTTTGTAAGCGTTTTGTCTGATTCCTGCAGCGGAACAACAAATGCATTTTTGGAACTAACAAACTCCTGTTGAAACATTGAAATTAACGCGAGCGGATTCCCTGGATTCCCCCTCCGTCACGCAAACTAACCGAATCTTTCGGATTGCTTTTTCGATCTTTCCAAACATGAATCCGTCCAGATCGATCTGCCCCTGCACCGGAACACCGATCGCCTTCTGGAAATCAACAATTTTTTGTAGAAAATGAGAAGAAAAAATCCACCCGCGATTTGTAAACAAAGTGTTCCGCTCGGTGTTCCGGCCGGCGTTTCCCATTATTTTTATAATCGCAAACATCCGGATTGCACCCGGAGAATGTGCGGGTGACCCACCCCGTGCTTCCCACAATCCTAAACATCCGGATTGTCTGGTTCCTGCAGCGGAACAACAAATGCATTTTTGGAACGAACAAATTCCTGCCGAAAATATTTAAATTAACGCGAGCGGATTCCCGCTCCGTCACGCAAACTAACCGAGTCTTTCGGATTGCTTTTTCGATCTTTCCAAACATAAATCCGTCCAGATGGATCTGTTCCTGCTCTGGAATACCGATCGCCTTCTGGAAGTCATCAAATTACTGTCGAAAATGAGAAACCCCCCCCCCCCGCCCTTTGTGAACAAAGTGTTCCGCTCGGTGTTCCGGACGGTGTTTCCCGTTATTTTTTTAATCGCAAGCATCCGGATTGCACCCGGAGAATATGCGGGTGACCCTCCCCGTGCTTCCCACAATCCTAAACATCCGAATTGTCTGGTTCCTGCAGCGGAACAACAAATGCACTTTTGGAACGAACAAATTTCTGCTGAAAATATTGAAATTAACGCGAGCGGATTCCCCCTCCGTCACGCAAACTAACCGAATCTTTCGGATTGCTTTTTCGATCTTTCCAAACATGAATCCGTCCAGATCGATCTGCCCCTGCACCGGAACACCGATCGCCTTCTGGAAATCAACAATTTTTTGTAGAAAATGAGAAGAAAAAATCCACCCGCGATTTGTAAACAAAGTGTTCCGCTCGGTGTTCCGGCCGGCGTTTCCCATTATTTTTATAATCGCAAACATCCGGATTGCACCCGGAGAATGTGCGGGTGACCCACCCCGTGCTTCCCACAATCCTAAACATCCGGATTGTCTGGTTCCTGCAGCGGAACAACAAATGCATTTTTGAACGAACAAATTCCTGCCGAAAATATTTAAATTAACGCGAGCGGATTCCCGCTCCGTCACGCAAACTAACCGAGTCTTTCGGATTGCTTTTTCGATCTTTCCAAACATAAATCCGTCCAGATCGATCTGTTCCTGCTCTGGAACACCGATCGCCTTCTGGAAGTCATCAAATTACTGTCGAAAATGAGAAAAAAAAACCCCACCCGCGATTTGTAAACAAAGTGTTCCACTCGGTGTTCCGGACGGTGTTTCCCGTTATTTTTTTAATCGCAAGCATCCGGATTGCACCCTAAGAATGTGCGGGTGACCCTCCCCGTGCTTCCCACAATCCTAAACATCCGAATTGTCTGGTTCCTGCAGCGGAACAACAAATGCACTTTTGGAACGAACAAATTTCTGCTGAAAATATTGAAATTAACGCGAGCGGATTCCTGCCCGTCACGCAAACTAACCGAGTCTTTCGGATTGCTTTTCGATCTTTCCAAACATAAATCCGTCCAGATCGATCTGTTCCTGCTCTGGAACACCGATCGCCTTCTGGAAGTCATCAAATTACTGTCGAAAATGAGAAAAAAAACTCCACCCGCGATTTGTAAACAAAGTGTTCCACTCGGTGTTCCGGACGGTGTTTCCCGTTATTTTTTTAATCGCAAGCATCCGGATTGCACCCGGAGAATGTGCGAGTGACCCTCCCCGTGCTTCCCACAATCCTAAACATCCGAATTGTCTGGTTCCTGCAGCGGAACAACAAATGCACTTTTGGAACGAACAAATTCCTGCTGAAAATATTGAAATTAACGCGAGCGGATTCTCGCTCCGTCACGCAAACTAACCGAGTCTTTCGGATTGCTTTTTCGATCTTTCCAAACATAAATCCGTCCAGATCGATCTGCCCCTGCTCTGGAACACCGATCGCCTTCTGGAAGTCATCAAATTTCTGTCGAAAATGAGAAAAAAAAACCCCGCGATTTGTAAACAAAGTGTTCCGCTCGGTGGTCCGGACGGCGTTTCCCGTTATTTTTTAATCGCAAACATCCGGATTGCACCCGGATAATGTGCGAGTGACCCTCCCAGTGCTTCCCACAATCCTAAACATCCGGATTGTCTGGTTCCTGCAACGGAACAACAAATGCATTTTTGGAACTAACAAATTCCTGCTGCAAATATTGAAATTAACGCGAGCGGATTCCCGCTCCGTCACGCAAACTAACCGAGTCTTTCGGATTGCTTTTTCGATCTTTCCAAACATAAATCCGTCCAGATCGATCTGCCTCTGCTCTGGAACACCGATCGCCTTCTGGAAGTCATCAAATTTCTGTCGAAAATGAGAAAAAAAAACCCCGCGATTTGTAAACAAAGTGTTCCGCTCGGTGGTCCGGACGGCGTTTCCCGTTATTTTTTAATCGCAAACATCCGGATTGCACCCGGATAATGTGCGAGTGACCCTCCCCGTGCTTCTCACAATCCTAAACATCCGAATTGTCTGGTTCCTGCAGCGGAACAACAAATGCATTTTTGGAACTAGCAAATTCCTGCTGCAAATATTGAAATTAACGCGAGCGGATTCTCGCTCCGTCACGCAAACTAACCGAGTCTTTCGGATTGCTTTTTCGATCTTTCCAAACATAAATCCGTCCAGATCGATCTGCCTCTGCTCTGGAACACCGATCGCCTTCTGGAAGTCATCAAATTTCTTTCGAAAATAACAAAAAAAACCCCGCGATTTGTAAACAAAGTGTTCCGCTCGGTGGTCCGGACGGCGTTTCCCGTTATTTTTAATCGCAAACATCCGGATTGCACCCGGATAATGTGCGAGTGACCCTCCCGTGCTTCTCACAATCCTAAACATCCGAATTGTCTGGTTCCTGCAACGGAACAACAAATGCATTTTGGAACTAGCAAATTCCTGCTGCAAATATTGAAATTAACGCGAGCGGATTCTCGCCCGTCACGCAAACTAACCGAGTCTTTCGGATTGCTTTTTCGATCTTTCCAAACATAAATCCGTCCAGATCGATCTGCCTCTGCTCTGGAACACCGATCGCCTTCTGGAAGTCATCAAATTTCTGTCGAAAATGAGAAAAAAAAACCCCGCGATTTGTAAACAAAGTGTTCCGCTCGGTGGTCCGGACGGCGTTTCCCGTTATTTTTTAATCGCAAACATCCGGATTGCACCCGGATAATGTGCGAGTGACCCTCCCCGTGCTTCTCACAATCCTAAACATCCGGATTGTCTGGTTCCTGCAGCGGAACAACAAATGCATTTTTGGAACGAACAAATTCCTGCCGAAAATATTTAAATTAACGCGAGCGGATTCCCGCTCCGTCACGCAAACTAACCGAGTCTTTCGGATTGCTTTTTCGATCTTTCCAAACATAAATCCGTCCAGATCGATCTGTTCCTGCTCTGGAACACCGATCGCCTTCTGGAAGTCATCAAATTACTGTCGAAAATGAGAAAAAAAACTCCACCCGCGATTTGTAAACAAAGTGTTCCACTCGGTGTTCCGGACGGTGTTTCCCGTTATTTTTTTAATCGCAAGCATCCGGATTGCACCCGGAGAATGTGCGAGTGACCCTCCCCGTGCTTCCCACAATCCTAAACATCCGAATTGTCTGGTTCCTGCAGCGGAACAACAAATGCATTTTTGAAACTAACAAATTCCTGCTGAAAATATTGAAATTAACGCGAGCGGATTCTCGCTCCGTCACGCAAACCAACCGAGTCTTTCGGATTGCTTTTCGATCTTTCCAAACATAAATCCGTCCAGATCGATCTGCCTCTGCTCTGGAACACCGATCGCCTTCTGGAAGTCATCAAATTTCTGTCGAAAATGAGAAAAAAAAACCCCGCGATTTGTAAACAAAGTGTTCCGCTCGGTGGTCCGGACGGCGTTTCCCGTTATTTTTTAATCGCAAACATCCGGATTGCACCCGGATAATGTGCGAGTGACCCTCCCCGTGCTTCTCACAATCCTAAACATCCGAATTGTCTGGTTCCTGCAGCGGAACAACAAATGCATTTTTGGAACTAGCAAATTCCTGCTGCAAATATTGAAATTAACGCGAGCGGATTCCTGCCCGTCACGCAAACCAACCGAGTCTTTCGGATTGCTTTTTCGATCTTACCAAACATAAATCCGTCCAGATCGATCTGTTCCTGCTCTGGAACACCGATCGCCTTCTGGAAGTCATCAAATTTCTGTCGAAAATGAGAAAAAAATGTTCCGCTCGGTGTTCCGGACGGTGTTTCCCTTTATTTTCATAATCGCAAACATCCGGATTGCACCCGGAGAATGTTCGGGTAACCCGAGGGGTGACCCACCCCGTGCTTCCCACAATCCTAAACATCCGGATTGTCTGGTTCCTGCAGCGGAACAACAAATGCATTTTTGGAACTAACAAATTCCTGCTGAAAATATTGAAATTAACGCGAGCGGATTCCCGCTCAGTCACGCAAACTAACCGAGTCTTTCGGATTGCTTTTTCGATCTTTCCAAGCACAAATTCGACCAGATCGATCTGCCCCTGCACCGGAACACCGATCGCCTTCTGGAAGTCAACAAATTTCTGTCGAAAATTAGAAAAAAAAATCCCCCCGCGATTTGTAAACAAAGTGTTCCGGACGGCGTTTCCCGTTATTTTTATAATCGCAAACATCCGGATTGCACCCGGAGAATGTGCGGGTGACCCTCCCCGTGCTTCCCATAATCCTAAACATCCGGATTGTCGGATTCCTGCAGCAAAACAACAAATGCATATTGGAACTAACAAATTCCTGCTGAAAACATTGAAATTCACGCAAGCGGATTCCCCTCCGTCACGCAAACTAACCGAGTCTTTCGGCTTGCTTTTCCGGTCTTTCCATACACAAACCCACTCATATCGGTATGGTCCTGCACTGGCACATCTATTGTATTTTGGGAATGAACGAATTTCAGTTGAAAACAATAAAATAAATCACCGGTCAAGCCATGCGCCACTTTTCCACCCCATGAGCCATCTTGGTGCTATTTGACTGTTTCTTGCACCATCCAGGAAAACCGAGCGCCCCTTTGCCACCCCTTCCTCCATCTTAGTGCGGAATGCTCCATTTGTTCACTTCTTGCAAAACCTGGTCAAATCGCAAACCATTTTATCGCCCCATCCACCATTTTGGTGTGGTAAGCTCGTTTTGGCAATTTCATGCACCAACCAATGCGCCTCTTAACCACCCTTTCCTACATCTTGGTGCGGTTTGCTTCATTTGGCCACTTCATGCACCATCCACCATTAACCATCTTGGTGCGATTTGACTATTTCTTGCGTCACCCGGCCAAGCCTTGTGCCACTTTGCCACCCGGGCCAACCGTGCACCACTTTGCAACCCCATTCACCCTGTTGGTGAGGTATGCTCGATTAGACCATTTTATGCACCACCCGAGCAAACATGCGCTACTTTTCCAAGTTATCAACCATCTTGATGCGTTATGCTCGTTTTGGCTGTATCATGCACGCCCCAGTCAAGCCGTACGCCACTTTGCCACCCCTACCTGCAACTTGGTGCGTTTGTCCATTTGGCAATTTATGGATCCCCTGGTCAAACCGTTGACCACTTTGTCCCCCATGTATCATCTTGGTGCGATTTGCTCGATATGGCCGTTTCATGCACCACCCGGTCAAACCGTGCGCCACTTTGCAGTCTCTTCCTCCATGTGCGGTTTGCTCCATTTGGCCAATTTTTGCACCATCAGGTCAAAATGTGGATCACTTTGCCACCTATTCCACCATTTTAGTGCGGTTTGCTTCATTTGGCCAATTTATGCACCAAACCGCGGACCACTTTGCCACCCCATCGATCATCATGGTGCGACTTGCCCGATTCGGCCATTTCATGCACCACCTGGTCAAGCCGTGTTCCACTTTGCCACCCCTCTTGGTGGGGTTTGTTCCATTTCGCCACTTCATGCACCACCCGGTCAAACCGCGGACCACTTTGCCACCCCATCCATCATCATTCCATTCCACTTTGCCACCCCTCTTGGTGGGGTTTGTTCCATTTCGCCACTTCATGCACCACCCGGTCAAACCGCGGACCACTTTGCCACCCCATCCATCATCATGGTGCGACTTGCCCGATTCGGCCATTTCATGCACCACCTGGTCAAGCCGTGTTCCACTTTGCCACCCCTTCCTCCATCTTGGTGGGGTTTGTTCCATTTCGCCACTTCATGCACCACCCGGTCAAACCGCAGACCACTTGCCACTATATTCACAGTCTTGTTGTGGTATGCTTCGTCTGCCCCTTTCATGCACCACCTATTCGAACTATGCACCACTTTGCCACTCCATCCACTATCTTGGTGCGATATGCTCCACTTGGTCAAACTGTGCACCACTTTGCCACATCACCCATTATCTTGGCGTGGTATGCTTCATCTGGCCTTTTCATGCACCACCTGATCAAACTGTGCACCACTTTGCCATTCCATCCACCATCTTGGTATGGTATGCTTCGTCAGGCCATTCTATCCACCACCTGGTCAAACTATGCAAAACTTTGCCCCCTCGTCCACCATCTTGGTATGGTGTGCGCCGCCTTGTCATTTCAATCACCACCTGGCCACTTTGCCACCTTGGTGCGCCTTGCTCTGTTTGGCCATTTCATGCACCACCTGGTTAGACCGTGGGCCACTTTGCCACCCCATTCATCATCTTGGTGCGCCTTGCTCTGTTTGGCCATATCATGCACCTCCTGGTTAGACAGTGCGCCACTTTGCCACTCCATTCACTATCTTCGTGCTGCATGCGCCACCTTTCCATATCATGCACAACCTAGACCGTGCGCCAATTTGCCACACCCAGTCACCATCATGGCGCGCCTTGCGCTATTTGGCCATATCATGTTCCTCCTGGTTAAACCGCGCACCACTAAGCCACCCTATTCACCATCTTCTTGCTGCATGTGCCACTTTTCCATTTCATGCACCACCTGGTTAGACCGTGGGCCATTTCGCCTTCCCATTCACCATCTTCGTGTTGCATGCGCCACCTTGCCATTTCATGCACCAACTAGTAAGACCGTTCACCACTTTGCCATCCAATTCACCATCTTAGTGCGCCTTGCTCTGTTTGGCTATATCATGCACCACCTGGTCAAAACGTGCACCATTTAGTCTCCCCATTTACCATCTTCGAGCTGCTTGCGCCACTGTGCAGAACCATGCACCACCTGATCAAACTTTGCACCACTTTGCCATCTCATCCACCATCTTGGTGTTGCATGCGCCACGGTGCAAAACCATGCACCTTCTGGTCGAATAGTGCGCCACTTTGCCATTTCATCCACTATTTTGGTGATACATGCGCTACCTGCAAATTCATGCACCATCTGGTCGAATAATGCGCCTATTTGCAACCTCATTCACCATCTTGGTGCTGCATGCGCCACCCTGCATAACCATGCTGCGCCACCTCGCAGAACCATGCGCCATCTGGTCAAACCGTGCACCACTTTGCCATCCCATCCACCTGGTGCTGCATGCGCCACCGTGCAGAACCATGCACCATCTGGTCAAACCGTGCACCACTTTGCCATCCCATTCACCATCTTGGTGCTGCATGCGCCACTGTGCAGAACCATGCACCATCTGGTCAAGTTGTGCACCACTTTGCCATCCCATTCACCATCTTGGTGCTGCATGCGCCACTGTGCAGAACCATGCACCATCTGGTCAAGTCATGCACCACTTTGCCATCTCATTCACCATCTTGGTGCAGCATGCGCCACCCTGCAGAACCATGCACCATCTGGTCAAACCGTGCACCACTTTGCCATCCCATCCACCATCTTGGTGCAGCATGCGCCACCCTGCAGAACCATGCACCATCTGGTCAAACCATGCACCACTTTGCCATCTCATCCACCATCTTGGTGCAGTATGCGCCACACTGTAGAACCATGCACCATTTGGTCAAACTGTGCACCACTTTGCCATCCCATCCACCATCTTGGTGCAGCATGCGCCACCGTGCAGAACCATGCACCATCTGGTCAAACCGTGCACCACTTTTCCATCCCATCCAACATCTCGGTGCTGCATGCGCCACCCTGCTAAACCATGCACCACTTTGCCATCCCATCCACCATCTCGGTGCTGGATGCGCCACCGTGCAGAACCAAGGTGCTGCATGCGCCACCCTGCACCGTGTACCACTTTGCCATCCCATCCACCATCTTGGTGCTGCATGCGCCACCCTGCAGAACCATGCACCACTTTGCCATCCCATCCACCATCTCGGTGCTGCATGCGCCACCCTGCAGAACCATGCACCATCTGGTCAAACCGTGCACCACTTTGCCTTCTCATCCACCATCTTGGTGCTGCATGCGCCACCTTGCAGAACCATGCACCACTTTGCCATCCCATCCACCATCTCGGTGCTGCATGCGCCACCGTGCACAACCATGCACCATCTGGTCAAACCGTGCACCACTTTGCCATCCCATCCACCATCTTGGTGCTGCATGCCCAACCTTGCAGAACCATGCACCACTTTGCCATCCCATCCACCATCTCGGTGCTGCATGCGCCACCGTGCAGAACCATGCACCATCTGGTCAAACCGTGCACCACTTTGCCTTCTCATCCACCATCTTGGTGCTGCATGCGCCACCTTGCAGAACAATGCACCACTTTGCCTTCTCATCCATCATCTTGGTGCTGCATGCGCCACCGTGCACAACCATGCACCATCTGGTCAAACCGTGCACCACTTTGCCATCCCATCCACCATCTTGGTGCAGCTTGCGCCACCTTGCAGAACCATGCACCACTTTGCCCTCCCATCCACCATCTCGGCGCTGCATGCGCCACCGTGCAGAACCATGCCCCATCTGGTCAAACCGTGCACCACTTTGCCTTCTCATCCACCATCTTGGTGCTGCATGCGCCACCTTGCAGAACAATGCACCACTTTGCCTTCTCATCCAGCATCTTGGTGCTGCATGCGCCACCGTGCACAACCCTGCATCATCTGGTCAAACCGTGCACCACTTTGCCATCCCATCCACCATCTTGGTGCAGCTTGCGCCACCCTGCAGAACCATGCACCATCTGGTCAAACCGTGCACCACTTTGCCATCCCATCAACCATCTTTGTGCTGCATGCGCCACCTTGCAGAACCATGCACCATCTGGTCAAACCGTGCACCACTTTGCCATCCCATCCACCATCTCGGTGCTGCATGCGCCACCCTGCAGAACCATGCACCATCTGGTCAAACCGTGCACCACTTTGCCATCCCATCCACCATCTTGGTGCAGCATGCGCCACCCTGCAGAACCATGCACCATCTGGTCAAACCGTGCACCACTTTGCCATCCCATCAACCATCTCCGTGCTGCATGCGCCACCATGCAGAACCATGCACCATCTGGTCAAACCGTGCACCACTTTGCCATCCCATCCACCATCTTGGTGCTGCATGTTTCATCTTACCATTTCATGCACCTTGTTGCTACGTTCGCACGTAGGTAAACTTTGACACTCATTTCTATCACACGACTTAATATCCAACATGTAATTTCCTCTGATGAAGACCTCGGATGAAGACACAATCCCTGTGTCGGAACGAGGCACAATATACATTTTGCGTAACTCATCCAAGGGTGCGTAGCCTTTTTTTAAGTTACATATTTTTTATACATATCTCAAACTATTTTATTATTCCCAATACACTCCTCGGGTATTTTTTTAAAATTATTTTTTATACTGTGCACGCCAGTGATAACTATTCTCTTTTGTTGATTTTTTTGCATTTTTCAGCGACAATTACATTCCTTGCTCCGGAGGCATCTAAATCGGCCATTTTCAAAATTCCTCAAACTATCGCCATTTTGCAAGACAAGTAAAATTGGGTTATCCCAATTTGATTCTTTAGATATTGGCCGGACATTGGAGGACAGTTCCAATGCCCTTGTGATATTTAGAAAATAGACGGTTTTAATGCCACCGGAGGCTCTCTTAAAGACCTTGGAACTGCCTTCATGGTTGTCATTATCCTCATATTCATATCACGATTTCATAATTCCACTTGTGTTGCAAAATGCTGAAGTTCTATACACATATTGAAACTATCACCACGATTTTTAAAAGTAGGTTTAATCACGCGCCATAAGAAGAGTTAGTAGGGAAAGTTGCCCGGTTGCGGTTGTGGGGATTACCCGGTTATTGGTACCCATGTTCAGATATCAACACTGATCAATAATAGTTATTTTGAAGATTGTCATTTGTGCGTAATGTCAGCACGATATTTTATTGCTCATACTGGAGTGAACTGACTCGCATTCGTAGTAGCTACAGTTGATCACATGATTTTATCTGTTAAAATAGGGAGCTTTCCAATATATTGTTGTGCTGAATACGGCCTCAAATTGGACTGAATTATTTCCAAAAGGCAAGTGTAATGACTATTTCCGGATTTTATATCGGTTCAATGAAAATAATCATGTCAAAAAGTTTGCTGGTATTTTTTACAGCATTGCATTTTCCGGTTGTGGTGACCAACATTATACTGGTTTCGGGCCCTTATTTTTGGAACTTGGTACTAATTACACGGTTTTAAACGGTTTTTCTCCTAAGACGCTCGAAAATAATTGTTAATTGGTACCAATTGTCCGGTTTACTCGCAATAAGTTGCATTCGAAGTTGCATTGATTGGAACGTTCCAAAATTCTTGAAAAATCATTGTCTTTTTTTAAAGAGTACCCTCTCTGGCTACGATTGTGGAGAAAACACGCATTTAGGCATCATCACCACAAGGTGGATTAGGATTGATGCGCATACGTAGCGGGAAATAAGTAGTGAAAGTGAGACGTCTCACTTCTCACTACTTATTTCTCACTTCTCACTGTGGAAGGTGAGTAGTGCGAAGTGAGAAGTGAGACGTCTCACTACTCACTTCTCACTACTCATTTCTCACTTCTTACTGTAAAAAGTGAGCTTCTTACTAAGTAGTGGAACGTCTCTCTCCTATTCGGCCAATTGTCCTGTCGGTCAAATGTCCTATTCGTCCAAATGTCCTATTCGGCCAAATGTCTTATTCGGCCAAATGTCCTATTCGACCAAATAACCCTTTTGGCCAAATGACGCTTTTGGCCATATGACCTTTTCGGGCAAATGACCCTTTGGACCAAATAACCCTTTCGGCCAAAAGAACCTTTCGGACAAAAGACCCTTTCTTCCAAATGTCCTATTCGGCCGGATGACCCTTTCGGCCAAATGACTTTCGGCCAGATTGGCCTAATGGTTTGTTCAGCCTAGTGGCATTCAGCCAAATGGCTTCCGGCCGAATAGGTTGCGGCCAAACGACCATTCCCCGTTTTGAGTGGGGTTCATTGATAGCATCTGGAATTAGACATACTTTTTCCCAAGTCTTTTGACACATTTTATTTTAATTATATAATTGCTGTTTTTTCATAAATATAAACCAATAACTTCATAGTTTTTGTGCATCAATAATTCGAATGCAATGCATTTCGAATGCGAATTGAGGTAAGAAATATAAGTTTAGTTAAAAGATACTGATATCTCTTGGGTTTTCTCCATGAACATGTTAACCACGAATACTTTTTTCCGTCACTGTATATTAGGGTGTCCCAAAATTGGACAATGTCTGGGATTTTGGGGGCTCAACCTTCAAATGAAAGCTTAGGGTAAAACAAAAGAAAAATTGTTCTACGACAACTCTGGGAAATGACGCTTAGGGGTGGCCCCGACGCGTTTTATGAAAAAGGTGCATTTTTTATAGGTAACATCGAAAATACCGGTATATCGGAAAGAAATTCGATGAAACCCATCCATTTTATATTTTTTACATTTAACTTAGGGTCTATACTTTATGGTAAAACTTTGATACCGCATGTTTTAGCTCTATATATTTTTCACTGATGCTTTAAATGCCCAAAAATGATGAATTTTTCTTAATATTTTTTTATTAATGCATCCTAAACGGGTATCCATCATAATGCTTTCAAAACATAGATATACATAGAAAGATGGGGAATTTTATAACGAATATTTTGCTAAAAATAGCAACCTTCTATCTCTATCCGTTTAAAAGTTATTCACGATTTACTGCAGCTTGGAAAAGACCACCCCCCTGGCGTCCTATACTACCACAAGGGGTTTGACAATAGCCACCATGTCCACGGACGGTAGCTCATTACCGTCCGTTGTTATTGTACGAAAATAAACATTATGTGTTTTGTTTACTATTTGTTTTGGTTAAATCTGAAAATTGTTTTCGAAATAATTTGCAAGATTTCCATCTTTGACCATGGGAATTATGTTATTTGATGATAAAATATAATAAACTAACGAATTGGAGTGAATCGATAGGTGAAATCAAACGCTACACGGAATCATATTTCGTAACTTGTTCTCCCGCTCCGAATCAAACAAAAGATATTATTATTGTTTATACTGCGATGAGCATCACAGTTGAAATGGTCCGGGGATGCAATTCGAACAACATTCAATAGTGAAATTGAAATGAAATAAATGGTGTGCAGAAAAATGTTTTAGGATTATATTTACATGCCCATAATAGCTGGTATTATTTTTGAAAATTTGAAAATATGTAGCCAACAATAGTTTGGATAAAATGTAGTTGCTTGTAAACGCACGATTCGGGAGAAGTACTTTTCAAAATGTATGCTGGACATATTCATGAAGATGTTCGCTACGCTGAAAAGCATGTCTTGCCACGGGGTTGGAAAATACCTTTTGAAATTTCGGATCATAATACCTGGATCATGTTTAAGTAAAAAAAAACGCCTACTTTTCCATACCAACCAAATGAGCGCTTTAATAACTAATATAGTATTCATATGAGTTGCATAAAATTGATTTCAATACTTATTTGAGTGTTATAATGGAAACCCAACGATGGACCAGCAGTAACATGACTGACTACAAATTGTTCAGTTAGTCTGGGTGAGTGCTCAAATAGATTGGTGAATATGGTTTCAAAACTACCCATAGGTAGTGTCGTGGTTTGTCGAGCTGTGCAATGTTTCTCGATAACATGGAAATTAGTTGTTTTGTGACCATCTTGATTTTTTGCAAGAACGATCATGTGAAGCAAATCCAACTAGATCATTTTGATATCGATTTGTCATATTTATAGCTCATTTTACGCCATTGCAAAAATAGTGTGTGCAACTAATTGCAAAACTCGATTTTATCAGCACTCGTAGTATTTATCTCATTCGGCAAGCCTCGTTGGATAAACGTACAACCATGCTGATTTAATCATCTTTTTGCAACTAGTTACACAAATTACTATTATCATTATTATTTTATAATGCATATTGAAATATTTGGCATCTCTGGAAATCTCTGGAAATAAGAACAATCTACACTAATTACGAATTATTTTGCCTACTAATACTGAATACAATGATAAATTGATTGCATCGATAAATCGGGACCAAAATGATCCAGCCGGATTAACTTCACATGATCGTGCTGGTTAAAAAATCAAGTTGGTCAGAAAACAATTTATTTCCATGTTATCGTGAAACATTGCACAGCTCACCAAACCATGAAACGATAGCTGAACCTACCTATGGGTAGTTTTGAAACCATATTCATCAATCTATTTGAGTACTCACACAGACTAACTGAACAATTTGTAGTCAGTCATGCTACTGCTGGTCCATCGTTGGGTTTCCATTATAACACTCAAATAAGTATTAAAATCAATTTTATGCAACTCATATGAATTCTGTATTGGTTATTAAAGCACTCATTTGGTTGGTATGGAAAAGTAGGCGTTTCTTTACTTAAACATGATCCAGGTATTATGATCCGAAATTTCAAAAAGTCTTTTTCCAAGCTGCAGTAAATCGTGAATAACTTTTAAACGGATAGAGATAGAAGGTTGCTATTTTTAGCAAAATATTTGTTATAAAATTCCCCATCTTTCTATGTATATCTAGTTTCGAAAGCATTATGATGGATACCCGTTTTGGATGCATTAATAAAAAAATGTTAAGAAAAATTCATCATTTTTGGGCATTTAAAGCATCAGTGAAAAATATATAGAACTAAAGCATGCGGTATCAAAGTTTTACCATAAAGTATAGACCCTAAGTTAAATGTAAAAAATATAAAATGGATGGGTTTCATCGAATTTCTTTCCGATATACCGGTATTTTCGATGTTACCTATAAAAAATGCACTTTTTTCATAAAACGCGTCGGGGCCACCCCTAAACGTCATTTCCCAGAGTTGTCGTAGAACAACTTTTCTTTTGTTATACCCTAAGCTTTCATTTGAAGGTTGAGCCCCCAAAATCCCAGACTTGGTCCAATTTTGGGACACCCTACTGTATATATACTAGAAGGGCATATCAAAATTATATCATACTATGTTATTATGTTATACTAAATTTTTATAACAAAATTTGTTAGAAACATGGTGCAGGATGTTGTTAAAATAACTAAATTTCTATCAAAAACTGCACTACTGGAAACAAAAAACTATCAAATTTTGTTACAATTTTATCATAAAAATAACATATTCTGTTAGAAATTTATAACAGAATCAGATACAAAATATATTGTTTCTGTGCAGTTGGAATTTTCACAGGTCGTGATAGGTCTCCAGATTGTGATCAACAATCATTTTTTTTGTTTTTGTCTGAACAAGAATATTTTTCGAAAACATGAAAATAACAACATAACAAATAAGGCAACCTTCTCAAATTATATCAGCGTTGTGATACCTATGGCTGGGAGATTTTGCACCATCTATTTTAATTGCCTACTATTGGGCAATTCGGTGTTAAGCATTTTTCAAATCATATAATGATATAATCCTGTTACAACATTTGAAAGATAATGGCTACTGAGAACAAAATTGTATCAAAATAAGTTATAAATATCACAATATGTTAAAATTGTGTTCAATTTTTGTTATGCTCTTCTAGTCGTGTACTTTGTCATATATTTTATTTTATTATTTTTTTTATTTTTAAATCTTTGCAGATTTGTACTCAGTGCAGCACCGAAAAACAGCAAAATTGTCGATCCACGATTTTTAGCCGGAACGAACTCTCTAGAGCGTCCTGTCTCATCCGGGTTTCAATCATTCGATACTTACCCTAGAAATTGGCCGTTAACGAAAAACATTCCGAAAATCGAAGCCCTTGCTCAGACTTCTGGGGAGGCGCAATTTATCAACGATATTCCTCATCGCCATAACGAGTTGCATGCAGCATTTGTCACGGCTAGTCAAGCTAAATGCAATATCTTACGAATCGATGCGACGAGAGCACTGGCTCTTCCAGGCGTTGTGGCTTTCTTTTCTGCGAATGACATCCCCGGGCGGAATGATTTTATGCCACTGATGTATGGAGTTAACCATTTCTTTCCAATTGGGGTGGAAGCAGAAGAAGTCTTGTGCAGTGGTAAAATAGCCTATTATGGCCAACCAATCGGAATAATTGTTGCTGAATCATTCGAAATCGCCAACCAGGCAATTTCTCTTGTTGACGCTGTATATAGTCAAACCGAAGGGCAAATCTACGCGACGGTTGAAGATGTTGTAAAGGCAGGAGCTACTGAACGTATAATGAGTCAACCAAATAGCCGTACAGGTCCAATGTTCAAAACTACTGCCGCTGAAGACATTACCATAAAAGGTAAATTTTATCTAGCTGGACAGTACCATTATTCTATGGAGACTCAGAGTTGCTTGTGTATTCCTCAAGAAGATGGTATGGATGTATACAGTTCAACCCAATGGCCTGATCAAGTGAGCTCGTCAATATCGCTAATGCTCAATATATCCCAAAATAGGGTAAATTACCATTGTCGACGTGTGGGCGGTGCCTTTGGATCCAAAATCAGTCGCAGTGCACAGATATCCAGTGCATGTGCCCTGGCCGCTTACCATACACACCGCCCTGTCCGGTTTGTGATGAGCATTGAAGCTAATATGTCCTCAATCGGCAAACGTCAAGGATGCTGGAATAATTATGAAGTATCGGTAACTAAAAAGGGAAAAATATTGAAGTTATCCAACACATTTATTCACGATTCAGGTTGCTCACTCAATGAACCTCTCTCAATGTTTTATATGACTCATTTTAAGAATTGCTACGATGATAGTTCGTGGCGATTGATACCAAAGGTAGCAATAACTGATGTTGCAAGTAATACTTGGCTGCGTGGACCTGGTTCTGCAGAAGCATATGCCTCAATTGAAACAATTTTCGAACACATTGCCCATGAAACAGGACTTGATCCATCTGTTGTACGACTTGAGAACATTCCGGAAGATAGTAAAATACGTCAGATGTATGCTGAATTTCAAAAGGATACGGAATTCAAGGAACGAAGGGCAGAGATAGAGAGGATAAACTCCGAGAATCGTTGGCGGAAAAGAGGCATATCGATGATTCCACTAGCATATCAAATAGTGTATGGCGGTCCGTTTGACGCGTGGGTGGCAATTCATCACTTGGACGGTAGCGTATCGATAACCCACAGTGGGGTTGAAATGGGCCAAGGAATTAACACAAAGGCCGTTCAAGTTGCTGCGTATGTTTTGAAAATTCCTTTGGAAAAAATATCTGTCAAACCACTCAACAGCATGACATCACCGAATGGTTTCATTGCTGGTGGAAGCAATACAACGGACAGTGTAGCATTTGCTGTTATGCGAGCTTGTGAAACTCTTGTCAATCGTATCCGACCAATTCGTGAAACGAACCCTGCTGCATCATGGGAGGAGCTCGTTAGCACCTGTTTTTCGTTGAATATAAGTCTAGTTGCCAGACATTTTGCCAAACAGTCTGACTTTAGCTCTTATACAGTGTGGGCGATGTGCTGCACTGAGTTGGAGCTGGATGTGCTGACGGGAGCCTGTCGGTTAGCTCGAGTCGATATATTGGAGGACACTGGTGAAAGTATGAGTCCAGGAATCGATATCGGTCAAATTGAAGGTGCTTTCATGATGGGTGTTGGATATTTTCTAACGGAACACTTGGTATATGATAAATCTACGGGAGCTTTGATAAACAACCGTACTTGGAACTACAAACCACCAAGCGCGAAAGATATTCCGACTGATTTCAGAATTAAATTGCTTCAAAACTCATCCAACCCTACTGGAGTACTTCGCTCGAAGGCCACAGGGGAGCCGGCCTATAACTTGGGTGTGTCAGCTTTGTTTGCTTTAAGATATGCTCTGTTGGCCGCTAGGAAAGATTCCGGACTTGGAAACAATTGGTTAGAATTAGGTGAGAAGGTATTGAATGTCTAATTTTATCTTTTCTGCTAATCTTTCCGTTTTTTAAAGGAACATCAATGACGATTGATAAAGTTTTACCACTGACTGGTAGTACGAAGGAACAATTTATCATCAATTTTTATGATGCATAATACTTTGGTGTCACGTTGATTACAGTGTGGATATAAATGATTTTTAAATGAATAAATGAATTAATGTTCGCACATCACTTTTGATGCTGAGCATATTTTTACGCTAAATTTGTTTTTTTGTAATCTATTATTCATGTCATAGTATCATTTTTTACCTTTCAGAAATACTATTATATATTCAACCCAAGGCTGAAGTGGCCTCAGTACGACTGTTAAACAGTAGTGTCGTCTCCATTCGACTCGGTTGTATGTCGCCAGCACGCATTCTACGTTGGGACGGCAAATCGTCATCCACCTTGCTTTCTTGTGCCCATCGGATCGCTATCGAAAACCATTTTCACCAGATTATTGTCCGACATTTTTGCTACGTGCCTGGCCCACCGCAGTTGTCCGATTGTCGTGGTGTGAACGATGGATGGATCTGCCAACAGCTAATCCAAATCGTGGTTCATTCCTTGCCCACGTACCGTATAGGGACCCTCCTTAGCCGTGCAGTAAGATGTGCGGCTACAAAGCAAGACCATGCTGAGGATGGCTGTGTTTGATTCCCGGTCCAATTTTTTTTAGTAAATTTAGTTTAGTAAAACATTATGTACCGATGGTCGAATGACCTCTATTCTATTTTTTGACACTAGCTCAAAACCAATGACATCAATGTTTTGTTGTCAATGCATTTGGTACAATCACTCAAAATAATTGTCACTTTAATTCCACTATGAAAAGTCATGTAGACTTTAAAAATCGAAACTTTCATCGGCCTCACTGGAATCAAATAAAACTTACTCAAATCACAAGTGCATCTTAATAAGAAATGTAGTGGAATTCATTAGAAAACATTGAAAATAATATCTATATACTCTTCTAGTGAATTCTACTCAAAATGAATGTATGAAAAATATATGAGTGGGGTTCTCAGAGCGAAATGTATGTTTATCAACTATCGCTAATGAAACATTTTGCAAAAGCATTATGAGAACGATTTGCGAAGCAAAATGTTTGAGTATGAAATAATTTTCTACTCCTATTTTTGCTCTCGTCCGCTTCTAGTGGACGGGATACACATCACTAATAGGGATACTATAGGAAAAAAATATCAAAGTTTCACTTAAAATTTAAGTACATGGCCAAGCAAAAATTCACTTAAATTTTGTTTTATTTTCTAGTGAATTAAGGATAATGAGTGCCATCACTAATAAATCATTTAACTTTTACACACGAAGCTACATGGAAAATATCTGCATATGTTTTCAAGTAGCTTCTAAGTGAACATTATTTTGAGTGATGAAATTTACTCAAATGACATTTCATCCAAAAGAAGTATAGTCGAAGAGATATTTGGTCGAATGGACATTTAATCGAAAGTAAAGTGCAGCATAGATTTTATTATTCTTCTCATGAAAACTCTTTCTTTCACACAATATTTGTAGAATAATTCGATCAGAATATAATTCACTTCCAACTATAATTCGTTACTGGATGGCCGAAAACTTAATATAGCCCAAATGGCCATATGGCCTAATGTCTATTCGACATAATGTATTTTCGACCAAGTGTCTTACAACGAGATAATCATTCGAGTTAATCGACGGTTTCGTGCTCTGTGTTCTGCATTGCGCGGCCAGTAATAAAGTTAATCAGTTCAGTGCGTGATTTCTCGTGTTTCAGATTCTCCGGTAAGCAGAGCGATCGGCCGATCACCGAAATTTTGTTCTGCTTTGCGCGGGTGAGTAAGTTAATCAGAAAGTGAAAATTTAGTTCGCATCCGATAATTAAAATATTCAGCGGTTTTCGATTGGTTTTGTTTTAAATCACAACTACACGCTATACACGGCAGACCGTTTACCAAACGAACCCTGCAATACTCCCTACCCCACATATCCAACATCCCAGTGATTTCTCGTGGAAGTGCAGATGACTCGTCGGCTTCTATCAAAGTGACCTGCATTCGGACACGGCCGCTGCTGGTATTGCTTATTTTTGGGTCACCAGTTCTTACACATTGAAGATGATGTTAGTCCCAAACTTCATCTATTGGTTCTCTGTGTAATTACAGCTGGCCTGGCAATAACGGAGTAGCAACCGTGGGCGGTCAATCATGCTCATGCTTATGCTGGTTTCGCGCAATACAGGCACAATTCGAAATCCGTAAATGTTCAGAAACGACATTTTAAAATTTTCACTAAAAAAAGGAACTTTCTTAACTAACTTAAGTTAACTAACCATGGTTAAAAGGGTTTTGCCAAAATGATTATCCTCTCGGGAATATTAATCGTTCCTTTATTATTTACTAGCAGACCCGACGAACTTCGTTTCGCTGAAAATTAATTTACTCTCTAATTATTTCTCGAGTTATGCAGAAATTTCTGTTTCATTTGTATGGGAGCCCCCTTTACAGAAGAGGGAGGGGTTTCAAACCACCACAGAAACATATCTTCCTTTCCAATACCTTCACATATCAGATTTGGTTCCATTTGCTTGATTAATTCTCGAGTTACAAAGAAATTTGTGTTTCATTTGTATGGGAACCCCCCTTTTCAAAGGAGGGAGGGGTCTCAATCCATCTCAAGAACCTTCCCCGGCCCCAAAAACCTCTTCATACACATTTTATCGCCGATCGGTTCAGTAGTTTCTGAGTCTATAAGGTTCAGACAGACAGAAATTCATTTTTATGTATATAGATTTTATTTATGAACCCATCATTCATTGGTAAGAATTGGAGCATTAATTATGGGACTTTTTGAAACACCATGAATCATTAGGTTTTTAATTATGATTGACTAAAGTTTCCTTCTTACAAAGATCCATACGACGAAATGTACCAAGATTATTCATTCTAAAATCTACTTTCGACTAAATGTCCATGACAAACGTCCTTGGTTTCTAGTGAACAAAAAAAATCGACTAAATGACCATTCGACCAAATGTCCATTGAACGTAATGTCCTTTCGACCAAACGTTATTCGACTAAATGTCATTCGACGAGATGTCTTTCAGCGAAATGGTATTGATTTCCATCCGCCATCTGCACCCCACCATAGATGGTACGCAGTAACTTTCATTTAAACAATTTCAAGTGTGCGTTGGTCCTCCATGAACATCGTCCAGGTCTCGTGTCCGAAGAGAATTAACGGTTTAATGAGTGTTTTGTAGATAGTCAGTTTTGAACGGCGTTCGCTATCGGAGGTTACGAGGGGGCCCAAATACACGAATTTTTCAACCACCAAATCGTTAAGTTCGAAGATTTATATGAAATTTCCGATTTTTTTTTAAATTTGCTCAACTTTTGATATATTGAGAATTTTAACCTGGGTTTTTGCCATACTAATTCGCTTGCTTTGCCATCAAAATGTCAAAAACGATTTTTTTAAGTAGTGCCAGTATTGCACGCAATCGTCGAAATGTCTTTAGTCCAGGTGGTATAGATTCATCGTAGTTGGTAAGAGGGTTTCGTCATTATCAATATCCTGTCGGGAATATTAATAGTTTCCGTATTATTTATTCTTTTTATGTGCCCATCATTCATTGGTAAGAACGGAGAATTAATAATATGAAACTTTTTGAAACACCTTAATAAATCATTAAGTTGATTGACTAAAGTTTCTTTCTTACAAATATCCATTCGACGAAATGTACCAAGATTACTCATTCTAAAATCTGCTTTCGACTAAATGTCCATTCGGTGTAGTGTCCTTTCGACTGTACTTCATTCGACCAAATGTCCTACGTCTCTAGCGAACAAATATTTTTTTTGCAAAAATGACCATTCGACCAAATGTCCATTGATCGTAATGTCCTTTCGAACAAACGTCATTCGACTGAATGTCATTTGACGAGATATCTTTTAACGAAATGCAGGGTGACCAGTGAGTCGGGAAATCGGGAAATGCGGGAAATATGCGGGAATTGAAAGTCCATGCGGGAAATGCGGGAAAAAGTCGGGAATTTCTTGAAATTACACAAAAAATCGGTAAAAAAAGTCACCAGGTGTTCATTTAATTAAATCATGTATAATTATTGTAGTACATCACATGAAAAAAAAAAATTACTATTTTAAATGCATATGTTTTTCCACGTAACGTTTAAAACTATTTGGGAAACTATTTGGCTTTGTCGAATGTATAATGAAAATGATATTGAAATCAGAATTCTATAATGTCGAGTCTAGAGCTCTCGGTAGTGATGATGGAAAGCTGCCACCTACGTTTCTGCAGGTTTCTGAGACCATAGATATCTCCAAGAGTCCGAGAAAAAGCTAATTAGCATTTCGTTGCAGCTTGTGGATTCATGAAGAAGCTTTATCGCTATTCTCTTAAAAGCGACTCGAGTTTGGTCTGGAGACTTGTCGACATTGGTCGAGTATTTCCAATTATGTCCAATTCAAGGCACACTTCTCAACAATCTCTGGTCATTCGTTGTTACCATCTTAATTTTAACACATGGTAATGCTGTACAGAAGAAGTGCTTTAGATTAATGATTTAGATGTTTGATCATAAACCAGCAAGAGGATGAAGGAAGGACTGGACTATGATGCCATAATAAAATCAGGATGTGTGGGTCTTATTCTTCTTCTTCTTATTGGCATTACATCCCCACACTGGGACAGAGCCGCCTCGCAGCTTAGTGTTCATTAAGCACTTCCACAGTTATTAAGGCTCAAGACTCCATCACAATGTTTTGAAAATTAATGACTGTATCGCTTGTCTGTAATAGTGAGGCAATTAGTACGGAAAAGTGCAGCAGCGATAAATAAATTTTGTTTACACTGGGGTGGGTGGAAATGGGGTGTTAAAAATTTGCCAGCTGATGCATAATGTTGCCAAACATGACGAAATGTTTATTTTATATAATCTCACATGTTCACGGTGTATCAAATATATGGGTATTTATCAGTTTAAATTTTGTTTATTCACCACTTGGAATGTAACAGAAGCTTACATAACATGTTTAAATATTTATTTCTTGTTTATTTGTTCAATACGACAAACAGCAATGATTTTTCCCAATAAACAAATCTGGCAACGGTGAAGAGATGATCATTTTCTTGTGTATGCACACCTTTGTTTGTTTGTTGGCGTGGACGTGGCTGGCGTATACGTTGTATTGTTCGGATTGAATGAAGTGGCATCGCGTAGATTTTGTTCTCAATATTTCACTTATTGCGCTAGTGAATTTGAGTCTTTCGCATTTTATTGCATTTACAATACGGTCGTCAAATTTGTCTCTCACTTCGATTTTTGGAAAGCAGTTTTCGACAGTTTTTGGACGTGAAGTGAATTGATCGGTAGTCAAGATTGAATAAAAAGGTGAAACTCAGTTAGTGAATATGTTTTAGGAGTGATTAAATCAAGGAACCAGTGGGAAAAAATCAAGTGAAAAATCAAGTGCGTGTGTATGTGTTTGCTCCGAACGTTCGGAGTTAGTATGCGTTCGATAAAAATGCGAATGTCGGTCTTGTAAAAAAGCAGTTTTCAGCGTTTTTCCAGCAATTCCTCAGTAATTGTTAGTTTGGATAAGTGAAAAATTAATATGAAAATGTAATGAATATGCAATGATTGAGGTAAGTCGGCAAATAGCATCAAAATATTGAATTTAGTTCTAAACTTTATTAGTATTGGTGCGGATTCGAATAAAATCATCGTCTTTATCAGATTGATTACGGTTTATAGAGCCTTAACTGCGAGGTTTCTAAGCCGAGTTACCATATTTGCATTCATATATCATGAGACTAAAGCGATAATACTTTTATGCCCAGGGAAGTCGAGACAATTTCCAATCCTAAAATTGCCTAGACCGGCACCGGGAATCGAACCCAGCCACCCTCAGCATGGTCTTGCTTTGTAGCCGCGCGTCTTACCGCACGGCTAAGGAGGGCCCCCGTAGTGTAGGTACCAATAGTAGAAATAATCAAATCAATAATACATCAATGGTCAAAGTAAAATAAATCTCAAAAATTGAAAATAGATTGAGGAAAAAAATACAGATGGGTAACAAGCAATGAAGAACATGAAGGTTATAATTATTATTATTTTTATTAAAGTGGTTTGCAGCAGAAGAGATGAGCCAACCTAGGGCTGTAAAAAAATATTGGCAGACGCAAAAATGTTTATTCTCTCAACTGCTTCTTCACTTTATTTTAAGGTTTACTCTAGACCAACATTTGAAAAGAGCGTAACAGTCATATTTATTCTTCCCGGTTCCTCGTCTGCATATAGACAAAGAACTGGAAAGGATAAATTTTGGCTGTTACAAATTTTTCAAATGTTGATTTAGAACTATCGATTTTTAAAATACATTGTTAGAGGCCTTAAAAATTGAGCTTAAGTTAGCCAATTGACTGACACAATAAAACTAAATAAATTTATGTCAGGAAACGAAAATTAAATGCACTCTTTGAATAAAATATAATCAATCAGGATTTTTTTTAGATTAGAATAGAAATTTGAAATCTTCAAAATTGCATCGGGAATTTTTCAAAAATATCGGGAAATATGCGGGAATTTTAAAATGGAAGTTTAGTGGTCACCCTGGAAATGGTATTGATTTCCATCCGCCATCTGCACCCCACTATAGATGGCACGCAGCACCTTGCGCAGCACTTTCATTTCAAAAAAATCAAGTGCACTTTGTTCCTTCATAAGCATCGTCGTGTCCGTAGAGGATTAAAGGTATAATGAATGAGTATTTTGAAGATAGTCAGTTTTGAACGGCGTTTGCTATCGGAGTTATCAGTGAGCACAAATACACGAGTTTTTCAACCACCAAATACACTCCGTGTTACACCCTCCGGGTGCAAGAAAACGATCTCAAGTGGGTTCCCGCATAACTAAAAACCATCTGCAGATTGGTCGATATTATTCAAATGAAATAGCCCATGCTGTTACAATTAATGTCATTGTCCATTTATGTTGCAACGTTATATTACGTGAGAATTAATATTATGCTCGATTGTAAATTACCGATACTACAGGTGGTTAACACATAGCATGACGTTCCTCTATAATTTTTTGTATTCCAAATAAGAACAAAATTAATAATTAAACCTCACTAGAACATAACAGAATTATGTATGGTATAGTAATGCGAGATAGCAGAACAGCGCAGAAAAAAATCATCGCTATGCCACAAACACATCAAAAAATTGTATCTTCGAAAGGTAAAATTACGATTCGAATTGAACTTCTGCATTAAGTGTGTGTCATATGTGCAATTTCACTTCCTGCCGTAGCCAGCAGCCATGACAGGAGTTTGGATTTATAGCTGTAATTATGTTTATTTTTTTCGTTTAAGTACTATATCTGTTAGAATGGAAATTTTAAACTATTGGATTACAAGAAACAAAGTAAGTAAATTGAAACAGTATGAAATAGCTTGTCTAAATGCTTAATACAATTCTTACATTTTTAGACAAAATTTTCAGATTCTCTCGGCAGAAGATTCTATCAGATTAACCTCGGAATAATCCATCTTTTTATTCTATCGTTGGAGACAAGGTATGTTTATCTTAAGAGTTTTATTAATATTTACAATTGTATTGACCTTATACATCCATTGCAGAAAAAAATCAACATCAGGGAAATTTCGCAGTCGGCTTCCGGATTCTCCAAGAGTGCTGTCCTACCTCGCGTCCGGCAAAAAATGCTGTGTTAAGAGCGCTCCAAACAAATGCGACGCGACTATCCCGTTGGTATGGACGCGTAAAAGAAACCTCACAGGCAGCGATCTAGTGATAGGGTCGCGGCAATAGTCGCCCAGCAACAGCGAACTTCGCTGCGTGTGTTTAGGGGGAGCCTTCTATCATTACTTATTTCATGCGATGGCGATGGATTACCTAACAAATCGAATATGATAATAAAAATATGAGTTGCAATGATATTTACTCTTGTTTCACAATTCATTTTATTTTCCATGACTATTCCAAAAATATGATATATTTCAAACAGTTGAGGATATGGTACGGCGTTTTTCTCTATATGGTCATACTTTATCTTATTTATATTGCTTATTGTTTGCATCTGAGAAAACGGTTTATATCACTACCATAACATATGCTGTATGCCGGAAAATATGTACCGGAAAATAGCCATTTTTGAATGGTAATTATACTTAACCGCCCATTACCCCAATAGTACATTTGACGAATACAATATATCATGTTGTTTATATCGTTTATGTTGAGGTATGTTTATTGTTTTTACATATGATAATTCGAATGGTAATGACAATGTTATTTATCATCACGAACAATCTGAGATATGATTCAAATATGGTCTAGAATTATGCGGGTTGGTGAACGAACTCAACTAAAAATATATTTTCTTGAATATAACATAAAAAATAAAATACAATAAACATACAATCTAGTTTTCTTCCTCAACAAACCTTTTCCTGCTCTTTGTCTTCAGACTAGCGGACGATTCTAAACAAACAATTAATTTCAATTATAAACAAATCTAACTACAAACTTTCGAGGATCAAACTTACAGCAAGTAACGGTAGTACAATGTACAAAAGACGGTGACTAACACAGTGGAAACTAAACCTAACGATGACTCGCACCAGCAACGATCTACAAATCACAAATTACATCAATAATACATCATACTTTTCCTCACTCAGAAACATTTACAATGCTCAACACATTTCAAAACAACTCATTCACAATCATACAAAACACACCATTTCATTTTTATGGAGAAACAACCATCTTCCTTCTATCTTCATTCCCAACATCAACAATCTTGTTGTGGCCGTCTCGCGCTGTATGAGCTGCGGCGACGCTAAACGACAACAAAACGAAACGCGTTCGCCGCATCCTACGTCGGTCGCGTTCGCATCATTCACCCTTTCAGGGCCGTCGGAATTACCCACGGCAACACTCCGTTTCAGACGTTTTGATGACTAGTCCGATCCGCTTAGTGGCCGTAGTACGCTTATTATGTAAGCTCTTATGGTGGGAGGGAGGTCTATTATTTTCTTACGCTTCATATAAATAGAAAATGATTAGTTTTGAAGAAAAGGCTTACAAGAGGGAGGGGAGTCGAAAACCCAAAAAAATGCTTGTAAGATCTGGCGTATTTAGAGCGTAGTAGTTTTGGGAAACGGTAATGTTGCGGTAAGGTATTCTGAAGGATTTTGTTGTAGTCAACCGGTTCCAGTATTGTAAAGAATAATGGATACATTTACAGCTTATGTTATTGTTCCTGCAAGCAATTCCTGGAGTTAAGGCCCTAGGTTTTGTTTGCGTAACCGAAGATAAATCAGCTACTTTCAAATACTGTATATTTTTTGCCTTTTTCGTACCAAGGTGTAACGAAAAGGGAATAAATATTTTTATTTTTATCTTTATTTCCGTGAATTTTGAAATTAATTCAGTTCTTCACTTCACACAGTTAGAGAGCAACTGACAGAGAAGGGGCTGAAACCAGCGATCCTCAGGTCCAACCAAGAGACTTTCCCCGGACCAAAAAAATACAGTAAGAATAATTAAGTAAAAGCTGAACGGGAATACGGAACAAAAGACATAAATCACGATTTTCGTCTGCGGTGGGGAGTGTCTTCGGTCGCGGGGACAACTATGACTACGGATATCCAGCAGTTCAGGTCATATCGTAATTCCAGAGAACGCGTATCTTACTCTGAGAACAACAGTTTTCGAGTTCTTGAAACACATGAGTTGGTCGGTTGGTGTCAAATTGAGGAAACGATGTTAGCGAAGTTTGGGGCAGCAGGGACTATGTCCAAGGGCTTGACGATCCCTCCCCAGGCCATCTGCGAGTTGTGGGGCTTGCCTAGGATGTGGTGGGGTTTGACAGTGGGCCCTGTTAAACCTCTATAAAAAGCTGCATGTATCCGCAAGTAGGCCCCACCAAAGCGACCGTGTGCCGCTCAAAGCGCACAAGCCCAAATCCTGGTGTTAGGTGGGACGCTAAACAGCCCTGACACGACGGCCCTCCGACGAGACAGGAGGTTTGCGCTGGCCCAATAAGCCGCCTAGAAAACCAATCATTACGAACAATATAAGAGATAATGCGACTCGATATAATCGGCAAAGACCTAGGCGACGAATACAGGATCACGATTGGAAGCTTGGAACATGGAATTGCAAGTCGCTAGGTTTCGCAGGTTGCGACAGGATGATCTACGATGAATTACATCCCCGCAACTTCGACGTCGTGGCGCTGCAGGAGATCTGCTGGACAGGACAGAAAGTGTGGAAAGCGGGCATCGAGCGGCTACCTTCTACCAAAGCTGTGGCACCACCAACGAGCTGGGAACCGGCTTCATAGTGCTGGGTAAGATGCGCCAACGCGTGATTGGGTGGCAGCCAATCAACGCAAGGATGTGCAAGCTGAGGATTAAAGGCCGTTTCTTCAACTATAGCATCATCAACGTGCACTGCCCACACGAAGGGAGACCCGACGACGAGAAAGAAGCGTTCTACGCACAGCTGGAGCAGACATACGATGGATGCCCACTGCGGGACGTTAAAATCGTCATCGGTGACATGAACGCACAGGTAGGAAGGGAGGAAATGTATAGACCGGTCATCGGACCGGATAGTCTGCACACCGTATCGAATGACAACGGCCAACGATGCATAAACTTCGCAGCCTCCCGCGGAATGGTAGTCCGAAGCACCTTCTTTCCCCGCAAAAATATCCACAAGGCTACATGGAGATCACCTAACCAAGAAACGGAAAACCAAATCGACCACGTTCTTATCGACGGTAAATTCTTCTCCGACATCACGAACGTCCGCACTTACCGCAGTGCGAATATTGAATCCGACCACTACCTCGTTGCAGTATGCCTGCGCTCAAAACTCTCGACGGTGTACAACACGCGTCGACGTCGGACGCCGCGGCTTAACATTGGGCGGCTACAAGATGGTGAACTAGCCCAAGAATACGCGCAGCAGCTGGAAGTGGCACTTCCAACGGAAGAGCAGCTAGGCGCAGCGTCTCTTGAAGATGGCTGGAGAGATATTCGATCCGCCATTGGTAGCACCGCAACCGCTGCACTTGGCACGGTGCCCCCGGATCAGAGAAACGACTGGTATGACGGCGAATGTGAGCAGTTAGTGGAAGAGAAGAATGCAGCATGGGCGAGATTGCTGCAACACCGCACGAGGGCGAACGAGGCGCGATATAAACAGGCGCGGAACAGACAAAACTCGATTTTCCGGAGGAAAAAGCGCCAGCAGGAAGATCGAGACCGTGAAGAAACGGAGCAACTGTACCGCGCTAATAACACACGAAAGTTCTATGAGAAGTTAAACCGTTCACGTAAGGGCCACGTGCCACAGCCTGATATGTGTAAGGACATAAACGGGAACCTTCTTACGAACGAGCGTGAGGTGATCCAAAGGTGGCGGCAGCACTACGAAGAACACCTGAATGGCGATGTGGCAGACGAAGATGGCGGTATGGTGATGGACCTGGGAGAACGCGCGCAGGACATAATTCTACCGGCTCCGGATCTCCAGGAAATCCAGGAGGAGATTGGCCGGCTGAAGAACAACAAAGCCCCTGGGGTTGACCAACTACCAGGAGAGCTATTTAAACACGGTGGTGAGGCACTGGCTAGAGCGCTGCACTGGGTCATTACCAAGATTTGGGAGGAGGAAGTTCTGCCGCAGGAGTGGATGGAAGGTGTCGTGTGTCCCATCTACAAAAAGGGCGATAAGCTGGATTGTAGCAACTACCGCGCAATCACATCGCTGAACGCCGCCTACAAGGTACTCTCCCAAATTTTATGCCGTCGACTAGCACCAACTGCAAGGGAGTTCGTGGGCAGTACCAGGCGGATTTATGGGCGAACGCTCCACCACGGACCAGGTGTTCGCCATTCGCCAAGTACTGCAGAAATGCCGCGAATACAACGTGCCCACACATCATCTATTCATCGACTTCAAAGCCGCATATGATACAATCGATCGGGACCAGCTATGGCAGCTAATGCACGAAAACGGATTTCCGGATAAACTGAAAGGGTGAATAAAACGACGATGGATCGGGTGATGTGCGTAGTTCGAGTTTCAGGGGCATTCTCGAGTCCCTTCGAAACCCGCAGAGGGTTACGGCAAGGTAATGGTCTTTCGTGTTTGCTATTCAACATCGCTTTGGAAGGGGTAATACGAAGAGCAGGGATTAACACGAGTGGTACAATTTTCAATAAGTCCGTCCAGCTATTTGGTTTCGCCGACGACATAGATATTATGGCACGTAACTTTGAGAAGATGGAGGAAGCCTACATCAGACTGAAGAGGGAAGCTAAGCGGATCGGACTAGTCATCAACACGTCGAAGACGAAGTACATGATAGGAAGAGGTTCAAGAGAAGACAATGTGGTGAGCCACCCACCGCGAGTTTGCATCGGTGGTGACGAAATCGAGGTGGTAGAAGAATTTGTGTACTTGGGCTCACTGGTGACTGCCGAAAATGACACCAGCAGAGAAATTCGGAGACGCATAGTGGCTGGAAATCGTACGTACTTTGACTCCGCAAGACGCTCCGATCGAATAGAGTCCGCCGCCGTACCAAACTGACAATCTCCAAACGCTAATTAGACCGGTAGTCCTCTACGGACACGAGACCTGGACGATGCTCGTGGAGGACCAACGCGCACTTGGAGTCTTCGAAAGGAAAGTGCTGCGTACCATCTATGGTGGGGTGCAGATGGCGGACGGTACGTGGAGGAGGCGAATGAACCACGAATTGCATCAGCTGTTGGGAGAACCATCCATCGTTCACACCGCGAAAATCGGACGACTGCGATGGGCCGGGCACGTAGCCAGAATGTCGGATAGTAACCCGGTGAAAATGGTTCTCGACAACGATCCGACGGGCACAAGAAGGCGAGGTGCGCAGCGGGCAAGGTGGATCGATCAGGTGGAAGATGACTTGCGGACCCTCCGTAGACTGCGTGGTTGGCGACGTGTAGCCATGGACCGAGCCGAATGGAGAAGACTCTTATATACCGCACAGGCCACTTCGGCCTTAGTCTGATTAAATAAATAATAATGTTAGCGAAGTCGTAGAGGAAACCTTGGATCTCTTGTACTCCTACAAGAATGTTCGCAGTGAAATTCCATTGGACCTCACCAAGTGACCAAGGATTCAGGCGAAGGTTATCGACTGTTGTTTGCAAGCGAATGGTGTTTTCCGGTGGTTGCTTTGCAGTCAGAACCAGTACTTCAAAAAGACGTAATCGTCAAAAAAACAGAGAACAAAGTGTCTTTTTCTATCTCAGGCGACCAAATGAAAATATCGTGGATTCTTTGATTAATTTCACATGAAAAGCAGTCTTGAAAGGATGTTGTGATTTGTTTTAAAACTAAGATTTCCAAATTATTTTAATAAATGCCTAGTGATAAATTATGATTACTACCTAGTGATTACAATGACTAGTCGATAAATTAATCATATTTCTTTAATCCACCGAGTTGAAAGTGGTAATAAACACAATAATAAAACAGATATTGCACACTTTTATGCCCTGTAACGGAATACAAAATGATGAGATTTTTGTGGCATGCCTTCCATTCTTTGCGTTTCGATAGAGCGCCTCGCAATGGAGCGGTTTATGCTGGCTGTGGAGGAGTGTCAGCTTTTTACTCCGTACCAGTATACCCTGGAAAAAGATGCGAGCGTGGACAGACTCTCTCGCCGACGAAAGCCAGAAAGTCGCAGCAACTGAAGAAGGTGACATTCGCCAAGAAGAAATAAATGTGACTGGAATATTCGTATCAGAATAATTTGAATCAAACGAGCCTGCTACGAGCTGAGAGTCTCTTTAATGAAGACAAAAAAAGATTTTAACCTAGAAATCTGAATGTTATTTTCTGATCAAAGAATATAAAACTTGTATGTGCCAAGCTTCCAATCGTGATCCTTCCTACGTCGCGTAGGTCGTTTTTTTGGTAAGGGAAGATCCATAAAGTACGTCACGCTAAATTTGGCTAATTTCAACCCCCGCTCCCCCCTTCGTCACACCTTTTGTATTAAACCTTTAAAATTTTTGTATGAGTTGTTACGTTGTTCGGAGGCCCCCCCCCCCCTAGAAGCGTGACGTACTTTGTGGATGGCCCCTAGGTTGTGTCGTGTTTTCTCCTATGATGTAGGTACGTAATAAGTATTCCATTATTACTTGTATTGCAAACCGTTTTAAATTGCATAATTCCTTTCAAAACTGTTAACAAGAATTTAAAAGTTTTCTGTTTGTCGATAATAACACAATGTCCCAAGCAGCACAAGTCAATGAATCACATACAATGGTTGGTTCCCTACTCGTACAACAAAGTTGTACCAGAAGGCTATAATTTCACTCCAAAATCCAAATTTTGATAGGAGGCTCGGAGACCCATAGTGTTATATGCCAATCGACTCAGCTCGAAAAACTGAGCAAATGTCCGTCTGTGCGTGTGTGTGTATGTGTGTAGCCCCGGGATTTATCACCACTGGGGAATAAATTTGGATTTTTTTTTGTTTAATCTCTGCTTTTCTGATCTATTATATCTACAGTAGCTCATCAAGTTTCAAGTAAGTAAGTATAAAGGTATGAACCTCTGTTATAATTATGTTACGGTTGGATGGATTTTGTTGAATTTTTTGTAATTTTTACAACTAACTAGCCATTTTGATACAATATTTTCCTGAAATAAATAACTCCCCTTGAAATAATTTTGTTATACATTCTTGATCTGGAAGCCAGTTCATCTCGTAAATCTTTGAATTTAATAATAACATCAAAATGGATCGAGTGGTTTCAGTGGAGCCTTCGGATCAAACAATTCTTAAAATAATATTCAATATTGTAGTACCGATTTTGATTATTTAGTACAGTTTGTAATGATCAACATCATTTCCTGTTAGCAAAAATATCTTCTCAGGAGTAGTCCCAGACCCTGAAAATACAAAAAAATAACAACATCATTCAACAACATCAACATCATATCATATCATTCAGGGAAAAATAATAATTTAAATGATTTTTTTAATAGAAATTTACCTAATGTAATCCATTCGTCTGGTAGTCCAGCGTCTTGCCTCGCCGAACGTAAAGCATACCGTATCGCATACGTTAAAACTGGACTCATGCTAAGTGCCGGTTCGGCAACAGCCTTTGAACGAAGAACGCCATACTGGTTAGAGCTTCCTTTCAGAAATTTCACACGAAAATCTATTGGAATATCCTGCGCCCCTGGGACCTTGTAGTTCCAGCTGCGATTGTTCACCAGAGCTCCGTTCGATGGATCGTAAACTAAATCCTCCGTGAGATAATAGCCCAACCCCATTATGAAGGCTCCTTCCACTTGTCCAATATCGATTCCCGGATTCATACTTTCCCCTACATCTTCTAGGATGTCAACTCGAGAAACTTGAATGGTGCCAGTGAGAATATCCACTTCCACTTCCGCACAAGTCAAGCCCCAGATGATGTAAGGTTTAAGGTCGGTAGGCTGATAGAAGTACGAGGCCGATAAATCGATATTTGTAACGAAAGCTCTATTGACTATTTCCTCCCAGGATGACAATGGATCTCTGATGGGATGTAGGCGGTCCAGCAATATCTCACAACATCGTTTAACAGCCTGAAATGGGAAACACCTTTACGTTCAAAACGAGATTAATTTGAACACAGTTTATTACTTACATAAGCAGCATTCTCACTTGCCCTGCTGTGAACCGTTGGGGCACAGTTAGGTGATGTCAACGTAGTGCTGGGTTTGACAGAAATTTTCGATAGAGGAATACCCAAGATATGAGCGGCTACTTGTGCCACCTTTGTGTTGACTCCTTGCCCCATCTCGATTGCTCCATGGGTTATTGCAACGGATCCATCCATGTGATAGATTGAAACTAAGGCATTCAGCGTACCGGAGTACTCCAGAGGGTACTCCATTGGAATGATGGCAATACCGCGTTTGCGCCAGCGGTTTTGAATGTTGAACATGTCAACGGTTTTTCTGCGATCATCGAAATCTACGTCTTTCCTGAAGTGTGGTAGCAATTCGTACATTTTGTTCTGCTTCGATATGTTGAGCATACGGACTTCTAAAGGATCTTTTCGTGTGACATGCGCAATGTGCTCCATAATATTCTCTACCATTGATATGCCTTCCATAGTTCCTGGAGCTCGACAGATCGTGTTGGTAGCTACATCAGTTCTTGCCATATTACCAATCAATCCCCATGAATCTGTACGATAGCAGTTCTTGAATAAATCGCTAGTAAGAAAAGCCAAGGGCTCGTTCAATATTGCTCCCGCATTATGAGTGTACGTGTTCAGCAACTTAATGATTCTTCCATCTCTATCGACGTCAACTCGATATTCAGAAAGAACGCCCTTTCGCTTTCCAATGGCAGACATGTTGGTCTCCAACGACAATATCATGCGAACTGGTCTCTGTAAATGTTGTGCAGCTACCGCACAGGCACAAGCAATCTGCGGGGCTCTGCTAGACTTTGCTCCAAAGGCCCCACCGACGCGACGGACGCTGATGTTCAGAGTGTTTTCTTGAACACCCAAAGCTTGCGAAACTGCCGCTAACATGAAATTCGTACTTTGTGTGGAAGCGTAGATGTCCATACCATCTTCGATCGGAACGCAAAAGCAGGTTTGCGTTTCCATCGAGTAGTGATATTGTCCACCAAGTTCCATCTGTCCCTGAATGTGGATATGACTACTTGAAGTCGTACGATAGTGTTTTCCATAGCGATCAAAATTTTGATTTATGACCCTGTCTGGAGCACCTAATTGGAGTACCTCTTTTGGTGTTGTACAAATTGGCTGATTACCTAGAGACCGCTATAGAATGTAAACTCTGGTACAAAGATTTATGCCTCTACTTACCAATTATTTCGTAGCTCACCTCAACCAATTGACTTGCAAAATTAGCTAGCTCAAATGTGGCAGCGACTATCATTCCAACAGGCTGTCCATGGTACAACACTTCTCCACTGCAGAAGATTTCTTCAATTTCCTGGTTTCCAAATTCCAGCGGCGAAAAGTTATTGATTCCTGGAACATTCTTTGCTGAAAAGAATGCAACAACTCCGTCCAGTTTCTAAAATATGTAACGTTTTTATCGCTATTAGGAAAACTTCGTTAGCCTTTCAAATCTTTGTTACCAGTGCACTCGTAGCATCTATTTTCACAATTCGGCTTCGTACCGCAGAGGCTAACACAAAGGCGCCATGCAGCTCATTTGGCAATTTTGGTATGTCATTGATGTATTCGGCTTCTCCGGATGTTTGAGCTAAGCCCTCTAGCTTGGGAGTGTATTGAGTGAGAGGCCATTTGCTTGGATATGTATCATAGCTTTGTTTACCGGACGATACGGGACGCTCCAGAATAGCTCCACCGCTTTTGAATCGAGTGCTCATCAAAACAGAGCTTTCAGGCGTTATGCTGAGAACGAATTTGTAGAAGAGCGCTAGGGCTAATTTTTTTCTATATTCAGGTGAAGCATCGGGTAGAACCCAGTCCGGTTGAATTTCCTTGGATAGTGCATGAAGAGCTCCTTGGAGGGTTTCATTAGAGAAAAAGGTTTTGCCGTTAAGGAATTCTTCGGTTTTCTCTGCATGCACAAAATGTGAATTTATTCCTCCAAAGCAGATGGTTGCTGATTCAACAACTTCACTTAATCTGCAAAATTTGATGAGAAATCCAGCATTTACGTATGCTCGGTTATTTCGATATACTGGCATAATTTTGTATGATTTGAATGTATACTGGGTGGGGTCTAATGGTGGAAGAATTATACTTTGAATAATCTTCTTGGACATGTTTATTGACAAAAATTCCTTTGGCGTTATGATGACTGGAAGGTCCTCTGTCACTGAAAGTAAGATATAATCATTATGCATTTTGATAAAAAAAACCTTACGAAACTTACATATAACCATTCTAGCTCCAACAGTTTCCAATAAAAGAAATATATCCGAAGGGAACTCCGGATGTTCGTGTTTAATCATAAGATTCCCTGCTAGAGTGCCTGCATTTCTCACTAGGTGATTTGCTACTTTCCGTACATGTTGGATTATTTTCTTCATATATTGAAATCGTATATTGCCAAGCGTTGCATGTTCCATAATACTGATGAACTCATGAAGTGTAACATTGGCTCCAATAGTGAGGTCCATTCCAATCTGATGTTGACGAAGTTCATTGACTGAGCTCAAATCGATAAAGACCTCTAGATTTGGGCTTCGACGATATACTCCATGAGCAGTGTTGCCAGCAACTAGCATATAAGGTCTGTTCCCAATTTCAGCAAAACATTGAAATATCTCAGACGTTTTGTATACCTTGATCCACATTTTACCATCACAGCTCATTTTTTGAAATTTTTCCTTAGTTTTCGCTTTTTTCGAAATACAAATATCGTTACAAGCCACACCTGAACAACCGGGAGCCTCAAGGTCCTCAATATCCCGACATATTTTTAGCACATTTTCACTAGCATCCGTTGCAAAGCTTTTGAAAGCATCCATGATCGGTCTGTAGCCAGTACATCGACAAATGTTTCCATCGAATGCAGACTCTACCTCCCGCATGGTTACTGCACCCTCGTTAGCCCTCATCAGACTGAACATACTCATTACCATTCCGCTGGAGCAATATCCGCACTGCGACCCATTGAAATTGGCCAGGCGTTTTTGTATCGGATGGTAACCGATTTTCTTGTTTCCTATCCCTTCGACAGTGAGTATGTCACGACCGTGGCACGAATATACTGGCAGGAGACACTTTAAAAACAGTAGCTAAATATGTTGAGTTGTATGTTCATCATCTATACTCACCGAGTTGAGCCCTAATGTTACAATTTTTCCTGTCACAGGGTGAACACTGGTAACATTTACAGCACAAGCTCCACATCCTCCTTCTAGGCACATAAATTTAGTTCCCTTAAGCTGTGCCTGATCGCGTATAAATGTATTCAAGGATGTTTCAACCGATGTCACTCTAGGGTTGACTAAACATGAAGAATAATATTTATATAAATCACCTATGCATTAGATATTTATCTCACCGTTATATAACTTTCCGTTTATGCTAAATTCGACATCCATTCTGAAAAAAGTATTCCAGCCGAGAACCGACTCTACCAAATGTTATGTTTGATCTGATGTAAACTTCCACTCTGTACATCGAGCTGTGAGCCCCAGCCCAGAATGCATTAAAAAATCGAAAGTGTGCTTATGGTCATTTACTTATGCCACGCATCAATGGTTTTCTTTTGCATGAAGGTAGACTTAAGAATTTGCTCTTAATTAACTGCTACTGTTTAAATCAAGACCTAAGATATGCCTTTCGAGTGGGTTGAAAACGCCGAAAGGCTATATGGCCGCACAAAACTCGTGTCTCTTTTACCAACCATTTAGCAGCGTGTGTTAAAAGCATGTTTTATTCAGAATTCTAATATACAATATTTAAATCGTTATAAGTATCATTCGTTTGGTTGATTCAGCATAAATGAGTTGAAATATTGACCCAATGTACAAGCATTGATTTATAGTAGTACACTGGGGATTTCGGCTCACATTAATTTCCATAACTTTTTGAATATGTACAACCGGATTTTTCTTCGATTTTGTGTGTGCATTTTTTCGTTGGGTCAACTCAATGTTTTATTAAAGACAAAGTCCAGAAACAAGTAAAAACGGTAAAAACAAACCGCTAGAAATGCGACCCCAATGTAATTGACTAAAAAGTTGGAGGCTACATTTATTTACTATTCTGTTATAATTCCGGTTAGGTGGATTAATCTATGTTCTTAGATAAATTAATTCACCTAGTAGTGATACTGCCTCATTCGCATTTAGCCAATAAACTAATGGTTTCGTTTGAATTAGCATTGTCTTCGTAACTTTTACACGCAATGAACGATCGTTATCAAATTTAATAGTGTTCAACTAGGCTTAGCCCCCTGCTTAAATACAACTTTATGCGAAAATATCGGTTAAGGAAAACTATAAGAAATAAAACTCGAAGGTGCAGCCTTTTATACTCACTTCGGAAACTCACTTTTATTGCTCAACAAATGGGAGGAATACAATATTGGACAACCTATCGGTTTCTAGTGGTTAACATGGAATGATTTTATTTGATAAATTCAGTTAAAAAGAAACTTTTCATCTACTACAACTAGCTCAGATTCAAATCATGTAGCATTCTGTTCTACACGGGTAGATCAAACAACCCAAATTTTGAGTTGTTTTCGATCTGGCATCTCTTTCATTCCTTCCTTTGATGTCAAAAACAGAGAAAGAAAACCACCCAACGATAGCAGTTCGATGGGGGAAGCCAACGCTAGGTTAAAGGGGTTGAACTCAAATTTAGGTTGTTTAAACCTATTTGAACTTAACATTAGGTGGAAACAACTTAATATTTAGGTACTTTTTCCCACGGGATCAAACGGAAACTACTCAAATCCGAGTTGGGCCATCCAACTCAAAATTGGCTTCCCCCACCAACGGTCCAAATTAAGTTAAATGAACTTAATTTTGAGTTGTTTGAACTTCATTTTGGGTTGTCTGATCTAACCGTGTAGCACTACTACTACCCGCTCGGAAAGATCTTCTAGACTTCTACCGTGATAGCTCTGAGACAAAAAAAAAATGAGTCTCCTAGACATTTTTCTTCGATGTCTAGAACATGTCAGACCTCAAATCCGCCTCAAATGCAACAACCGTTTAAACCGGTGTCTACCTCAAATTTTAGACGAGTAGACCGTTTGAACCGGAAGGGATTTGACAGTTATGGTCTCTTTGAAAGCTCATATATAGCTCCTAGATACGGGTACCACAATTCTTCCTGGTTTTTTTTAGACATGGTGGAGACAAGGGTACCTAATGTAATTCTTCTTCTTATTCATTTTGTTTACATTGTGTGATATCTGGTGTATTTTATTGCGCGTAAAAATATGATTTTTTTTTTCAATTTTGTATATAGTCAATGAAAACATGACTATGCATATCTGTAAATAAATAATATACTTTAAATCGTGCACATGACATTAAACTGGCGGTAGAAGTAATCATCGTCCGTTGGGCTGCAGATCAGATGGACGTTTGCAGAACTCTTCGGGATTATTACGGCTGATGGGATCGAAGTGAGCTCCATAAATTGACCCCATTTCATGCCGAACGCGAGACAATATTAGGTCATGTAACGGAAATTCACGTTGTACAGTGGACCGAACTAACTCTGGAATGGTGTCATGGCAGCTTCCACAATCGAATGTTTCAGGTTGTCGATTTCCCAGTCATCCTTCGTATATGAATTTGCACGAATCCATGTGGATGTGGATGATGGCGACCTATATCGACGTACGTGCATGACGTTGGATCTCCCAACAATGGTGATCTGTGAAGTAAGATATAAATCTCTTAAATTTATAATCTGTTATGCTAGCAACACTTAAGCAGTAGAACTTACAGCAATTTTCGTTGACCGAATCACCGGAACCACCTTCAGACTGCAGAACTGTGGACACTCGACTCGACTCGGTGAAAAAAATATGGCGACGAAAAAAGCGCGAGGTTTTGACAGTTGAACCGTTTGATTGTTTGGCAATATTAGTGTACCGGTAGCACACACATGCACGATCATGCTTGGATTAAGGGGAAGATGAAATTGAAGCTTGGCTAAGGTGGTTTGCGTCTTATTCAGGTAGATTCCTGTTCGCTTTTAGACATCCTTCCGTGCGGGTACTACCTCGACCTCAAATGTAGTACTAGATCAAGTGAAATACCACCTGAAATTCCTAATTTCAACCCTGATTTTACTATTGCTACATCAAATTCATTGTTTACAAAATTCAGCAAGAGCACATGCGAAAATTATGATCGGAGATTTTAATTAATATTTCTAGAGATTCAGGTGGTAGGTCTTCGAATGATTCCTTTGCTGGTCCGGAGTGTCACGACGCGGATTAATCCGTCGCTTCCAGGGTGTGTTGCAGTTATTCTTGCTAGCGGCCATCTTACAGGTGGTAGAGACTCATCTACCAATATTACCATTCTCCCAGGCTGGTAGGCGGTAATTGGAGTTGATTGTTTTGCTTCTTTCTGCAATTCATGGAGATAGTCAGTGCACCAAAGATACCAGAACTTTTGGACTCGTTCCTGAAGCTTCTGGTAGTGGTCAAGACGATTTAGCGGAATCGTTGTGACGTCAGTTTCTGGCAAAGCGAAAAGGGAAGATCCGATAAGAAAATGCGAGGGTGTTAGAATCGCCAAATCGTCCGGAATTTCAGTCATCGGTGTAAGAGGCCTCGAGTTCATGCAGGCCTCAATCTGCGCCAGAATAGTGCTCATGTCCTCGAAGGATAGTGCGATGTTGCCGAGTTGTTTGCGCAGGTGCTTCTTTGCCGTTTTAACAGCCGCCTCCCATAGGCCGCCGAAGTGTGGTGCTTTCGGTGGTATCATGTGCCATTTGATTCCGACGGTCGCGCAAATGGTAGCAATTTCTCCTGATTGTCTCTCAAGGTACACTGGGCCAGCGTAATCAACGCCGGTGACGGTGAAAGGCTTGCTTGGTGTTATTCTTCGCTGCGGTAGTTGTCCTGTTTGTTGTGTTGCTGGTGTTGGAGATGCTCTAATGCATCGAAAACAATTACGCATGATGCTGTTCATCAACCTTCGCCCCTGAATCGGCCAGTATACTTGCCGCATTTCTGCTAATGTTACACGGCCGCCACCGTGCAACAGTTTGTTGTGGTAATCGATAGCAACAGAACGTGTGAAAGGATGGGAACTGGGAAGTAGGATTGGATGCTTCGTGTGGTAAGGCTGCTCAGATAGATTTAGTCTACCCCCGACTCGAATGATTCCATCTGAATCAAGAAATGGACTCAATAGGCGCAAATTCGACCGTTTCGAAACTGTTTTCCCTCTACCCAATTCCCTAATCTCTTCACCAAACGAATCGGTTTGGGCCAATTTCACCAGCTTCTTGCGAGACATGGACAATTCCTCCACGGTGAGTACGGTGCTTCCTTCTGGTCGATCGGATGATTCTCGTTGACGGCAGGCATTGATAAACCGTAGGCAGTAGGCCGTTATACGGAGCAGTCGTTGGTAGGATGTGGTTCGCAAGAAAATGTCATTCACGGTTGGCCGATTTTGAACGGCCGCCACCATGACGCGTCGCTCCAAAACTTCATCGGAATGGTTGTTCGCATTGGTTGTTGTTGGCCAGTTTTCCCTATGCAGACTAAGCCAGAATGGGCCGTGTTGCCAAAGATCACTGCTCAGAAATTCATCTACTTTCATTCCTCTCGTTATCAGGTCAGCTGGATTATGGGTTCCTGCGACGTGGTTCCACTGCGATCCGTGGGTGGTGGTTTGGATCTCAGATACTCGGTTGGCGATGAAGGTTTTCCAAACATGCGGGGAAGAACGTAACCACTCGAGGGTAACTGATGAATCGGACCAAAAGTAGGATGCAGATATGGCCATATCGAGAGCTTCGAGGATTTTTGCGTGCAATCTGGCGGCGAGTACGGCAGCTGATAATTCCAACCTTGGTATCGATAGACGTTTGAGGGGAGCGACTCTGGAATTTGCAGCTATCAGATGAACACGGATCTGGCCTTTAGAGGAAATCGACCTGGCAAAGGTGCAAGCGCCGTATGCTTGCTCAGACGCATCAGCGAACGTGTGAAGCTCGTAGGTAGAGTTTGGAAGAAAAACATATCGGTCAACTGCATAGGAGGATAGCTTTGCCAGATCGGAACAGTAGGATGTCCACTTCTCGTTGACAGGATCAGGAATTTCGTCATCCCACCCACACGGTTGCAGCCACAGCTCTTGTAGGAGTATTTTCGCACGAATGACGACTGGAGAAGTAATACCAAGCGGGTCGAAATGCTTGGATACACCAGATAGAATCGTCCTTTTTGTTGGAGCGCTAGTAGGATCGATGGAAGCGATTTCAAAGCTTAATTTATCTGGTTTGGGTTCCCATCTAACGCCTAGAGTTTTGATTGCTTTTTCTGTATCGAGATTCAGGAACGCTTTAGATTCAATTTCGGACAGATCTAGACCTTCTAGTGCCTGTGGAACGTTGGATGCTCATTTGCGGAGCTGAAAACCGCCTTTCACAAGCAGCTCATTCAATTCAGTCCTGGTAGTGATTGCTTCTCCGATGGATTGGGCACCACCTATATAGTCGTCGACATAGAAATTTTTCACCAGGGCTGGTCCTCCGAGCGGAAAGTTGTCTCCTTCATCTTGACACAATTGGTTTAGGGTGCGAGTGGCAAGAAAAGACGAAGACGCCAAACCGTACGTTACGGTTAACAATTCGCACGTTTCAATGGGGCCATCGGGTTGAAAACGCCAAAATATTCTTTGCAGAAGGGTGTCTCTTGGGTCGACCAGTACTTGACGGTACATTTTCTCGATGTCAGCGACGAGTGCAACAGGGTACTTGCGAAAACGAATAATTAGGGTGAGTAATTCAAGACAAAATTTTCAAAACGACTTATCTGCTTTTGTAAACAAAGATTCAATGACGATTTGACGAATCGATAGCTCTCCCGCAAACCAACACCATCAATAGGTAGGAGAAGGTTTCCGCTACCTGTTGATGGTGTTAGTTTGCGTGGAGAGCTATCAGATTCGTCGAATCGTCGTTTCAATCTTTGTTTACAAAACGCAGATAAGTCGTTTTGAAAATTTTGTCTTGAATTCGTCTTGCACTACTGGACCAACTTTTAGGGTATCGTTCAGGGAAAATCCGGTAGTGGAGTGTACCGATATATTGAATACCACACGGACTTTTGTGGTGGTGCTTGACTCCTTTACGACGGGATGGTGTGGAATGTAGGAGACCTGTGGCGGCTCGGGTTCATTCGCAGAAACAATTCGAAGGTGGCCTAACGATAGATACTCGTCGAGAAAGTTTTGGTACTCCTGCTTCAGGTTCGGATCGCGCTCTAAGCGATTCTCGAGAGAAAGGTATTGGCGCATGGCAACAGCTACGGGTGAAATTTGGTTTCTACCAACGACGATCCATCCAAAAACACTTTCGATAAGCAAATGCTGCTGATCTTGCTCAATTCTCGTACCAGGGTTGACAAAGGAATAGAAATGTTCCGCACCTAGTAGCAAGTCAATTGTTCCAGATTTATTGAAGCTGGGATCGGCCAAGAATAAATCTTGTGGTATGCGCCAATTCTGAGCCGATAATGTGGCGGCGAGTGACTCTTGGGAGAACCGAAAAATCCAAATCCATTGCAAAATCCTTCTTTCTGGATTTAATGACCGAGCGCACGCTGTGCCTTACATTAGAAGCTGATTCACCCACACCATGAACAGGAATATTCACTGCTCGTCGTCTTAGCTTCAGTAGCTGACACAATCCCTCGCTTATTATGTTGGATTGAGAGCCGCTATCTTAGCAAGGCGCGTGCAGGGTGAGTGGATCCATTTGAATCGACGACTAGCAGCACGACGGTGGAAAGTAGCACATTTGAGTTTGATGACGGTGATGTGTTGCTACCTTGAGAAGAGAAATTTGCGCATGTGTAGGTAGTCGTTGTGAATGGAGTATTGTTTTGACTCGTAGATGGTTTTGCTCGATGATCAGCTTGATTGGAGGGGCGTTGTGCAGGTGGTTGGAAGGATGATTCATTGAAGCTGTTGACATTGTGCAGCATGGTATGATGTCTTCTTTGGCAGTGTCGACAGGAGTATTTGAACTGGCAGTTTCGAGCAAAGTGATCGTGGCGGAAAAAAATTCGCGCAAAGGCGGTTAGTATCGATCAGTTTCATACGGTCTGCATCGTTCATTCTATCAAATCGAGGGCATTTGACGAGAAAATGATACTGGCTACAGGCATAGCATTTAGGCTGTTGTTCTTCAGCGACAGTGTGGGAGGAAACTCTTGGGAAAACGATCTGCGATTGGAGGGGAAATGGCTTACTGGCATTGGCGAATTGTGCGACTGGTGGTTGACGGACATCGACTCAAGAACTCTACGTTGTAGAAAATCGACGAGGCGAGCGTAATTTGGTTCATCGACGGTGGTAGCGAAATCTTCCCATGCCTTGAGGGTCCCATCGTCAAGGCGAATGCAAAGCAAGTGTTCGAGCATCGTGCTCCATTGGTCGACGGGCTCTCCAAGTTGACGAAGAATTTTGGAATGACGTTGGAATTCATCAACCAGACCAGTACTGGAATTTCTCATTTTCAATTAGAGATGTCATGCGATATTTACATATCTGCCCCTTTCAAAATCTATAGTAAAGCGAAGGATGAATGGCATGCTACAAAAATCTCAAAAAATATTTGTTCCGTGACAGTGCATGAAAGTATGCAATATCTGCTTTATTTTAGTATTTATTTCCACTTTCAACCCGGTGAATTAAAGGAATATGATTAATTTATCGGCTAATCTCTATTCTTCGCATATATCTATTAAAATAATTTAGAAATATTAATTTTAAAATAAAGCACAACATCCTTTCATGACTGCCTTTCATGCGAAATTGATCAAAGAACCCACGATTCTTTCATTTGGTCGCCTGAAATAGAAAAAGGCACTTTGATCTCTGTCTTATGACGATAACGACCTTTTCCAGTACTGAACCAGACTATGCAAGGCTTCTGCAGATTCTCTCATCATGCGGGGGCAATCTAGTAGTGCCTGCAAATGACGTTTTTTGAGCAAGTAGTCGTTTGCGTAGCGCGAAGTCAATGCTTGCCAAGCAACGATGTAGTTGGCAGAGCTAATTGCAATTGATTCAATTAACTGGGCGGCTTCTCCCTTCAAGGCGGCACGGAGATAATGAAACTTTTGAACTTCGGGAACATCAACATTGGAGTGAATGAGGGCGACAAAGGTATCATGGAAAGCCAGCCATTGATTATAATCGCCATCAACTCTGGCAGCGGGGTTGGGGATTGCGCTTAGATTTTGGATATTATTGGCGGGTAAGAGGGATCGTAGAGCAGCCTTTACTCTGAAGCAAATGGATTCGAACTTGGTACGGGTTTGATTGTTCTGTTCCCTACCTTCATCGGTGGTTTCACACTCCTCTAACTTTGTCTGTACTTCCTCCAGTCCCATCCACATGCTATCTAGGTTCTCGATTCGAAGTGGCAGTTGGGCTGGTCTCGATTGACCTGGTATTTCGATGCGAACTGCTCAGCTCTTCCTAGCGAGGTCATGAGGGCCGTCCGACGGTTGATTAACTGCTGCTTGCGTTCCTCGTCCATGGCGCGAGATCTGGCGTGGGTTACGGCGTAACAAAATGGCGGTTCTAGACAAAAGAACACAGAAAAGACCCGGTAGAGCCGGACAAACGGAGTAGGGAGGTTGGAATACTACTAACCTTTTCAAGGCTAGGATAATGCCTTGTATTTTATATAATGCACCTCCGGTAACGGGAACGTACGTATTCCTGGCCAACTCAGCAAAATGGATTACTGGATCTTTCGGGTAGGTTTCTCGACAATCGGTAGCATTCTCAATGGCGGGAAACGGACAATAGCACTTCTCTTCGGCAACGGAAATCCTCGATGGATGGACGGAGTCACTTGGAATGAAAATCAGAAACAAATCTCAAGGTACCCGAGGATAATCCTGCAAACAATGGAATAACACGTACCGTGTGCCTGATTAGAACAGGCCTTGTATTTTTCAAAATCAGGAACAACGGGAACAATTTTGCACTCTGGAATCTTCTTGGGAGGAATGGCGGTTTGTTGCCCGAAAACGATGGCGGAAATTCAATAGCGACGTCTTCTCACTATGGCGCTTGGCTTGATTTGGATCACGAACACGATGGCGGAATGGAAACCTTATCCTGGTCACGGCACCAATATGTTGGGGCAAATGCAACTATGCAACTATATGCAAAGCTCAAAGAGTTGCTGCTATGTCCCACTAGGCGTCACTTCTTCTTATCACGAAAAACTTTTATATTGTCGGAAACTCACTTTTATTGCTTTTATTGGGGGGAATACAATATTGGACAACCTATCGGTTTCTAGTGGTTAACATGGAATGATTTTATTTGATAAATTCAGTTAAAAAGAAACTGTTCATCTACTACAACTAGCTCAGATTCAAATCATGTAGCATTCTGTTCTAGCACTATTACTACTACCTCGACCTCAAGTGTAGTACTAGATCAAGTGGGTTCGGCACGAATCTATAGATATACATTGAGAATGAACAAGTATTTTATGAAAACTGCATTATTACATGCTGAAGATTATTTTTCAGAACAAAGTGGTATATGGACGAAACTTTCGCAACACTTGAAGGAAATGAACGGAAAAATTGAATTGGCACATATTTAAAATTTACACTACCTTCAGAAGCACCTAAAATTATTTTTCTGGTTTTTGAGCATTTTTTTCAGGTAAATCTATTAAAGAGTCATAGAATAAGCACTCTGAACATCCTAGTATCAGTGACAACGTGGTAGATAATAGTCTAAAGAAGCTAATGCGTTTAGTATTGATGCATTCAGACGACATTTCTATGAAAAAGTCTGAAAAATCACAAATCTCTTTTGATGCACCTCTAAATCTCCATGGATTTGGCAGAAAATTGGTCAGAAGACTCCATTCAAGATACTCATTGAAATAGAGGGGTGGCACTTTGGAATACTTGTGGAGAAATAGTGGCACTTTGGAATACTTGTGGAATTAAAAAAAAAACAATAAATGTGACTGTCTACAGTGTCTACCTATATTATTGCTCCCATACTTGTATGCTCTTGAATCCAGCCAATGAGAATCCAAGCGATAATTCTTTTGTAAACCTTTCCAAAATAGAAATTGGATGTCATAGGGGAGAAACAGCTTTAATCGATTTCTCTTCTTTGATGTTTTCTTTTTATTGATGTGGCGAATTGCGGTAGTTTTCCGAAGATTTTACTGTATGGTGTGATAAAGGCTGGGCTGCGAAATGGTGAGCTGACATCCGGGAGAAGGCGCCTAACATAGCTCTGGTCCTCACAAGTTCCAATACTCACGCTTCCACGGGTCTTCCGATGACAATTGACCGCCAGCTAAGGGTTGCGTACTTAGCTGGTAGTGCAGCCTGGGCACTGTTGTCCTTCTGACATCAGCTAGAGTGAGAGGGTGCGTACTGTGGGGTCTGCCTAGGATGTGGTGGGGTTCGACAGTGGGCTCTGTTGAACTTCTATAAAAAGCTGCATGTGTCCCCAAGCAGGCCCTATCAAAGCGACCGTGTGCCACTCAAAGCGCACTAGCCTAGTCCTGGTGTTGGGTGGGACTTTAAACAAATTTGACCCGACTGATCGAGCGTCTGTCCACCAAGGAGGTGCGGCTCCAACAGCGTCTGTTCTGGCATCCAGCGGCTGAGTATGAAATGCTATTCCCCGGAAGCTATACCTAAGATGGCAGCCCCATCCCGGTGGATAGGGAACCTTGGGCCAACAACCTACTGTTCCCGAAACATCAATTTGTTCGAGAATCCGATAATGAAAAAAATACGGACTGATTTTACGGCGACGACTCTTAGCGCGAAACAACGGACACGAATAGGAACATGGAACGTTTTAACCCTATCCCAGCAGGGTAAATTGGCACAACTTGCCAATGAGGCACGCCGCATGAAGCTTGAGATCCTGGGACTGAGTGAAGTCCGTTGGCCAAACTTTGGAGAACACAGAACGCCGTCGGAACAAGTTCTGCTATACTCTGGTTTACGAGGTGAACAGCGTGTATCGCGGAGTTGGCTTCCTACTAAGCGCTCAGGCACACTCTGCGCTTATGAAGTGGGAACCTATAAGTGAAAGGATAATCGTTGCCAGATTTAGAACACGGGTCCGAAACCTTACTATAATCCAATGTTATGCGCCAACCGATGCTGCCGATCTGCAAGACAAAGAGAACTTCTACAGTCAACTCAATGCCGTCGTAGATAGAATTCCGAAGGGTGATATCAAGATCTGTTTGGGCGACTTCAATGCGAAGATCGGATCCGACAACTCGAACCATGAGCGCATTATGGGACGCCATGGTCTCGGAGAAATGAGCGAAAACGGAGAGCTGTTCGCAGAATTTTGTGGTAATAACGACATGGTGACACGGGGGATCGCTCTTCCCTCATCGACCGGTTCACAAGGTCACGTGGGTCTTCCGTGACGGCTTTACAGAAAATCAAATCGACCACATCTGCATCAGCCGAAAATGGAAACGGAGCCTTCTTGATGTACGGAATAAACGTCGTGCCGATATCGCATCTGATAATCACCTCCTCATCGGCGAAATACGCCTGCGCATTGCGCGGATTCGTCGGCATGAGGAGAGAGTTGGACGACGATTCAACACACGCCGACTGGAAGATGCCACGGTGAAACGGTCCTTCGTTGAAGAACTGGAGACGCGTGATGCAGATATTCCGGAAGGTAGCAGCGTGGATGACCAATGGACCGCCATCAAGAATGCCTTAATCGCCACCAGCGAGAACAATATGGGCGAACTACGCACCCAGAGAAAACAATGGATCACCGATGAGACCTGGAGGAAGATAGAGGAGCGAAGAGAAGCCAAAGCCGCGATAGAGCGATCGAAAACCAGAGGAGCCAAAGTCTTAGCCCGTCAACGATATACGGCTCTTGAGAAGGAAGTAAAACGCTCATGTCGACGGGACAAGCGAGCGTGGGCAGACTCTCTGGCCGACGAAGGAGAGAGAGCCGCCGCAACCGGGGACATTCGCCTCCTCTACGATATCTCACGACGCTTAAGCGGGGCGAAGATGAATGCAACGATGCCTGTGAAAGACGCGAATGATCAGTTATTGACCGACCCAACTGACCAGCTGAAACGCTGGTTCGAGCACTTCGAACAACTTTTTCAAGTGCCAACCAGGCCATCACCACCTCGGCATGATCTGCCTAGGATCCGACGTATAACACGTGTCAATACCGAAGCTCCATCACTGCTAGAGATTCAAACAGCCATCCAAAGCATGAAATCGAATAAAGCCCCAGGGGTCGACCGCATATCAGCCGAGATGCTCAAAGCTGACCCCATGACATCCGCTCAACTACTGCATCGTTTATTTCATAATATCTGGGACACCGCAACTTTCCCGGTCGACTGGATGCAAGGTATCTTAGTGAAGGTGCCCAAAAGGGTGACCTGACTGTATGCGATAACTGGCGACGCATTATGTTGCTGTGTACCGTTCTCAAAGTTCTGCGCAAAATTCTCCTAGCCCGGATTCAGGAGAAGATTGATGCGACTCTCCGGCGGCAGCAGGCCGGATTCCGTGCTGGAAGATCCTGTGTGGACCATATTGTCACGCTCCGTATCATTTGGAGCAGGTCAACGAATGCCAAGAGTCCCTTTACTTGGTATTCATTGACTACGAAAAGCTTTCGACCGTCTTAACCACGAGAATATGGGGCGCCCTGAGACGCAAGGGGTTCCTGAGAAAATCATCGGCCTCATCGAAGCACAGTACGAGGCCTTTTCGTGTAGAGTGCTGCACAATGGTCCTGTCCGACCCTATCCGGGTCGTAGCTGGTGTGAGGCAAGGATGTATTCTATCACTGTTACTGTTCCTCATCGTAATCGATGAGATTCTGGTAGATGCGATTGACCGTGAACCAAACCGTGGGCTGTTATGGCAGCCTATAACCATGGAGCACCTAAACGACTTCGAATTGGCGGATGACGTTGCACTACTCGCGCAACGGCGCTCTGACATGCAGAGTAAGCTCAACGACCTTGCCGATCGCTCCTCCTCGGCAGGTTTAGTCATCAACGTCAACAAAACCAAATCGTTGGATGTAAACACGGTGACTCCTTCCAGTTTCACAGTAGCCGGGCAACCAGTGGAGAATGTTGAAAGCTTCCAATATCTTGGTAGCCAAATGGCGTCAGACGGCGGTACCAAGATCGACATAGGCGCACGGATCAAGAAAGCAAGGGCTGCCTTTGCGAGTTTAAGAAATATCTGGAAAACAGGCAGATAAGTGAACGCACCAAAATACGAATTTTCAACTCTAACGTGAAATCTGTGCTGTTATACGCTAGCGAAACATGGTGTGTATCAGTGGAGAACACTCAACGGCTGCAGGTGTTCATTAACAGATGCCTGCGGTATATAATTCGGGCCTGGTGGCCTCACAACTGGATCTCAAACAACGAGCTCCATCGTCGTTGTCACCAGAGGCCGATAACAACAGAAATTCGGGATCGGAAGTGGGGCTGGGTCGGCCACACTCTACGTAGGGGCGGAAACGAAATCTGTAAGCAAGCATTAGACTGGAACCCAGCGGGACATCGCAGCAGAGGCAGACCCAGAGGCTCATGGCGGAGAAGCCTCAATAAAGAAATAAAAGAAGTCGACCGAAATCTAACCTGGCAACAGGTTAAAGCGATAGCCGGGCATCGCTCAGGATGGAGATCTTTCAAGTCGGCCCTTTGCACCACCGGAGGTGTACAGGACCCATAAGTAAGTAAGTAAGTGTGATAAAGGTTGATTGCATCTTGCACCAGAATCAACAATCACGGTTGTAGCTTATGAAACAATTGATGAATTGAAATCGATGCATACAGTTACGTCCCTATGATTCTAAGCGCGAGATTTGTTCATTTTAGGGTCTTTTCGAATTTTCACTAACTATGCGTAATTACAAAAATTTAAAACTCTGACGGAACTTACAAGAATTTCTCACAGTAAATAAATTGTAGTTTCTGCTGAAAACCGAAATGAACTCGGGCGACAGTCGTATTTTCGACCCCAATTATCAAGTTTATTCACGAAATCTCTGAATACGGGTTTGAAGAGTTTTTCATTCAATACTTCAATAACATCTTCCGGGTCTCAATGATCTTTTAAAAAATCCTTAAAATATTTCCAGGATTGTAGAACAAACAAAAAAATTAACTAAAATCAAACATCTCAAAAATTGGTGCAAATATTAGGATTTTTAAAACTTTTTTTTATTTGATAGGCGCTTAGCTGTGTATGACGCTTTGCAGAGCCCCAAATCTTCAGTATGAAAATATTAGAATTATTTAACTCTCAGGATGATAGAGATTGTATTGAAATTTTATTAAATATCATCAAAAATCATTTTGACTTTTGCTTTTCTTAAGTGAGGGATTTTCCTAGGCTTTCAAACTCACCGTCTCACAGTTTTTTTTTAATTTATATGGAGCGTGAGAAAATAACCGACCTCTTCCTTTCCCCATTAGCCCTTACCTTCAAAGTGCTTTTCAAAATCGGAATATCATACGAATATCATGAAGTCGGGAAGAAAGTATAGCCCCTTTATTTAAACGGTTTCGGGGCTTTCCGCATATAATACAAACGTAAATAAAGAGATCCAAAAGCTGGTTAAGAGAACCTTGTGCATAATAATTAACGATTAAAGGACATCACGATTCAGAACCCTCACCACACATTTATCTACAATTAGTACAATGAATATGAAAAACGTATTGACTAAATCACACCATTGCTAGTAATCAATTTAATTTTTCGCATATTAAATAATGTTAACGACAAGAAAAATGAGCGGGAAAGGCATATAAAACCCTTGGCAGCCCGTGCATGCAGTGCTCTATATCGCCTAAGAATATTATCTCCCACCAGCTGGGACCATGACCCCCTCTAGACCGGGACTCTAGTTAAGCCTATGGTGGTTACACCCCAACCCTGAAAGTTGGCAATTAACTTTTATTGTACTGAAAAATCACATCTTTGTTTGTAGTCATATTTTCATAATTCTATCTTTAATGTTTTCATATTTTTAATACTTTCATATTCCACTATTTCATTCTTTTATTTTTCTATGTGTTCTTATTTTTGTATTTTCATGTTCTTATAGTTTGTTTATATTGCCATTTCACAGGGTAACCGTAAAGGGAGGTATTGTTAGCCGCTTGATGTAACATTGGCTCATCACGCAAATTTATCAATAATTCAGCGATAATACATCGTTTTGTAGAGAGATATTTATCCAAGGGGCAACTATGTAACTCTAAACTTTCGACAGTATCCAGAAATACTAACAAATACTAGCGAAAAACTACGTCGTATCTATGGTAAATTGATCGAAGAGCCCTGGTTGGGAAAGCATGAAACACAACGCCACAAGTCGATACAGTCCACTCAGTTTTAGGCACATGATTTCAGTCTCCTTTTCTTGAAAAATCGATGAACATTATTTCTACTATTTGAGCAATCTTTAGGGCCCACGTTTGAGTTTGATGGCATTCGAAATATAAAATGCGGTTTGAAAGTTTTCTAGAATCTGTAGAAGGTAGAAATAGGATACTGACATCAAAAGTTGTACTTATTTTGTTGTCGGAACCAATAACAAAATTAGTTTTCGATTTGCTCTCATCGCACAGTGTTGCTTTTTGCCGATTTCGTGCGCTTTTTTAATAGCATCGTTTCTGTTGATTTTTTCGCTGTAGTTTTTTTGAAGAAGATGTTAGATATGAAAAGGGCCTTTTTTGAGAAAATCTGTAAAATGATTCATCCACCTAAAAATGAGATAAAAATTTTGCTTAACCATCGAAACCAGGTATGAACCTAGTGTCTTCAGGAAAGTTGTGGCGGATGGTATTTCAAGCCACTTTGCCAAAGAGAGCCCATACCTATGACTTATATAGTACAAGATTTGTGACATTTTCTGCGAAAGGTCCCTGAAATCAGTGTTTTGAGCATAACTTTTTGTTCTATGTTTCAGGCATTTTATCATCTTCTACAAAGTTGTTTGGCTAACAAAGATACACGTTTTTGTAGAACATTGAAAAGTTATTTGAGAAAATGTGTTTTTTCTAGGGGTTTTTAAGAATCGTCAGTGGCACTCCAGTTAAATTTTCTTGCATCGTTCTGGATCTAGTTTTGTTGCTATTAATTGGGAAAGCGCATTATTGAAAATGAATTGCTTCTTTTCAGAGCTTCAATTTTATAGAAGAAAAGGTTGAGCCGAAACAAATTTTGACGTAGGACTTACGTCTTTCTTTACTATACTTACTGGGTGTCATTTAGATTTTTGGAAATCGAGAGCGTTACGCTGGAAGGGAAGATTTTGAATGCTACTAGCGCCTTTATCTTTCGATGGATTTTTAAGATTTATATATCAATCGACTCGGATACTCTCCACCATTTTGCCTATTTCATTGAAACTTAAGATTATTAACTATAAGCTATTGAAAATTTCAATTCTTGTCAAAGCCAGCAAAATTTCATATGTAACCAATCCCGTGCATTCCTAACACGGACATCAAAATGCGGTATGTCACGGGCCTTCGAGTCTACCGGAAGATTTTCTTTGTGTATAAAAGAAGCAGTGCCTGCCGTGTGCGAGTCATTTCAATTTGTGGCAGAGTGGCAGCAGCGCGTACTGACGTGTTTTTTGCTCGCGCATTTTTCGTTTCGTTCGTTCGTTGTTCACCTACACAGCGACAGCATGCAGTCACCAGCGGTATAACTACCGGTGGGTCTGCGAATATGCATGAAAGAAGTGGGCGCATTTGTTTGTCATTCTGTGCTTGATGATGGTCGGATGCAGTGGTGTCGGTTGCGATGGATGCAATCGCCCATCGCATCGCTCGGAATTCACGGCTAAAGGCCGATGATGGCTGAGGCAGCAAGGGCAGCGGTGGTGGATGGAAAAGAAGAAAATTAGAGAGATTTGGTCTGCTCATCCACGAAAAGTAATTGGTTTCATAATCCACATGATCCCGGGATGGGTACGAGTCATGTCATATGACTGACCATATGTTAAGTTGTGCTTGGTACTAACCGACACGTACATTAAAACATTGTTATACTATAACAGTTCTGATTCCCCAGCAAAAAAAATCAACTACACTGATGAAAACAAAATTTTGAATCTAATAATTACTTTCATTTATTCGCAGAAGGCATTAGCAATTAAGGGAGCACAATTAGCAATAGTGTTAATATCTAAAAAAGTCCGCTAAAATTTTTTCCAGGAGCAAATTTAAATAAACTTTATCTTATTCTTTGTTTTTCATTTTCTGAGAAATTGTATTATTAAATTTGACGTAGACTCGGAGTTTGGAATTAAAACATTAAATAATAAGGGTTACTGCTCCTTGACTTGTTTCTTATTGTAGTGATTTTTTTTCAGCAGTAAGCACGCTTGTTAGCAAAAAGAAGCAACGAAATTGGTGCTATATTTCTTTGTTTGGAAAACGAGATAGTTCCCCCAAAATAGCACATTTTGCCCAAGTTTGAAAATTTTATAAATAGAATTTTTAAACTTCAAATACTATCATCAATAAGAAATCTATAAATGCCCTACATTTGCTTGAATAAATAAGGGCTTAAAAGTAAGAAACAATTTTCAATTATGTATTTAATTGAAACAAATACAATAACAAATTGCTAATATTTCTACACAGCATGGAAGTTGTCGTTTCCAATATCAATACTATAATGTATAATTAGGGGCCTCCTTACCCGTGCGGTAAAACGCGGCTACAAAGCAAGACCATGCTGAGGGTGGCTGGGTTCGATTCCCGGTGCCAGCCTAGAAAATTTTCGGATTGGAAATTGTCTCGACTTCCCTGGGCATAAAAGTATCACCGTGTTAGCCTCATGATATACAAATCCAAAAATGGTAACTTTGCTTAGAATCCTCGCAGTTAGTATCTGTGAAAGAGCTTAATGAACACTAAGCTGTGAGGCGGCTCTGTCCCAGTGTGGGGATGAATTGCCAATAAGAAGAAGAAGAAGAATGTAGAATCAAACTCCATAGATCCAAAAGTTAGAAATTAAATGTAAATACGCTATGTTTATACAAGTCCTACGTCATCTCGCGGTTATGTTGCAAACATTACCTATTGCTCGTTTTCATCATAGTGCAAATCATCATCGTTTGGCGATAGCAAAAATTTGACTTCGTCAGCAGAATCACAAGCGCGCGTTGGACTATTGAGTAATTGTTGTTAGTAATTCGTAAGGCACATTATTGGAAATTATTCGGGACCAACATTATATACAAGTTAAGGTTAAGCCTGTACGAATTTGATTCAATGTGAACATTATTCGCTTGGTGACCGCAGAGAATTGCCGTCCGCAGAAGAATCAAAAGCGCGCGTCGAAAGGAGATGCTGCTAGAAAAAATTCGCATGGATGACATCAGTATAGGGTGACCATATGGTATCCTAAAGGAGGACATGTCCTCCCTTTTCAATAAAAAATGAAGAAAAGACGTAATGATAATTTTAATATAATGTTAACTTAAGTCATAATGAATATTGGCTATCTTGCCCCAATCTCCCCTATTGTGGACATTCATCGTTATTTTTTGCCGTTCGCCGTTTGGTGTCAAAACCAAAAGTAAACAAGCCGGCTAGTTGAATAATTTTGGTTGGAACTGCAATATATGGAGATTTATAACGATAAATGTGCTCAACCGTAGCATTTTAGGATAAGGTTTGAGCCACATACCCTATACATTTATTTATTTTATTCCAATCAAGATTGACATTCAGAGAAAACATATTGATCAATCGAATTTCCAGCTAAATGTAAGATGTTATCCGGCGTAGCTGGTTGCCCTGAAAAAGTTTAAAATTTGACCATGTAATCAATCAATTCACCAAACGTTCGAAGCTAAGACAAACCCAGTGGTATCCATTCCGCTGGTAGGTTGGCGTGCTTACGTGCCGACATAATCGCCTGTCGCAATGCAAATATAACCGATATAGCAAGTGAAAAGGCCGGTTCTCCCGTGGCTTTCGAACGCAGCACTCCCGTTGAGTTTTCCGAACTATTTTGATACAATTTTATCCGGAAATCTGTGGGGATGTCCTTCGGTCCGGGTGGATTGTATGTCAGCGCACTTTTGTTCAACAGGGCTCCGGTTTCTGAATCATATCGCAGGGATTCATTGAGATAGTATCCCAGTCCCATGACAAACGCACCTTCGATTTGTCCTATATCCATTCCCGGGCTTAAACTTTCACCGGTATCTTCAAGGATGTCCACCCGAACTACTCTGGTGTTACCCGTTAAAACGTCCAACTCGATTTCACTACAACCCAAGGCCCAGATTGTATACTTTTTCGTTTCTTTTCCAGTAGACCAATAAGAGGCGGTCAGATTCACGTTCAACGTGAAGCAAGTGCTCACCAGATCTTCCCATGAAGCAGTGGGATTAGCATTTCTTATGGGTCTTATTCTGTCGACTAAGATCTGACAAGCGTTCAACACCGCGTAACCCACTTGATCACTGGACAGACTACCACCAGTTATGAAGCTGTTTGGTGTAATTGAAGTGTTGTGGGGCTTGATCTTTATTTTCTCTAAAGGAACCCCTAAGATGTGAGCAGCAATCTGGGCAATCTTAGTATTCAATCCTTGGCCCATTTCTATGCCACCATGGGAAATAGAAACCGAACCATCTAGATGATGAATGGCAATCCAAGCCTTCATTCCACCCATAAATTGCATTGGATACGCCAAAGGAACTAGGGAAATGCCTCGCTTCTTCCAGCGGTTGGAGTCGTTATATGTTTCGATTTCTTTCTTGCGATCATCAAATTCAACATCTTTTCTGAATTGTGGTAACAATTCACGCAGTTTACTATTCTTGGCGAAGTTTACCATACGAACGTCAAGTGGATCAAGTCTTCTTTTAAACGCAATGTGTTCCATGATTGTTTCGATTGTGGCCACTGCTTCGACCGATCCTGGGGATCGGCACCAAATATTAGTGGGAGTATCTGTACGTACTTTGTTCGGAATAAGTTTCCATGCGGTATTATCGTAACCATTAGTGAAATACGCAGTATATAATGGTACAATGGGTTCACTAATGTGAGCTCCGCAGTCATAAATAAAACTATTGGTAAGTTTTGCTATTCTCCCATCACCTCGTACTGACACTTCGTAGTTATTTACACTGCCTTTGCGTTTACCAAAGGAACTCATGTTAGATTCCAGGGAAAGTGTGAATCGGACTGGGCGTTGAGTTACGTGTGCAGCCAAAGCACAGGCTCCAGCAACCTGCGAACTTCGAGTAATTTTTGAACCGAAAGAACCTCCCACTCGCCGACAGATCACGTTAATCTTGCTTTGTGGTAATTTCAGGACTCCGGCGATGGTGACTTGTACGTGGTCCGTATCTTGCGTTGAACTGTACACGTCCATTCCATCTTCTTTCGGTACGCAGATACACGTTTGAGTTTCGAGTGTATAGTGGTACTGTCCTTCGAGTGAGAGCTGGCCAGATATTCTGTAGTAGCCCCCGCTGGTTGATTCGTAGCCGGGACCTGTTCGAGGTTCGCCCGCTGATCTGATACGATCTGTGGCATTTGATTGAAGTACATGCTTCAAAGTTGGAAGAACGCGACCATCCGGTTCGGAGTATTCAATATGAACTTGTTTGGCAGCACGATTCGCTAACTCGTAGGACTCAGCCAAGATTAAACCAACTGGTTGGCCGTGAAATAGCACTTTGCCAGTGCAGAATATCTCTTCCGTTTCTTGTCCATATGGAAAGTAGTGTTTAGAGCTGTTCGCATATGGCATAAAATTGTTACTGCCTGGAATGTTTCTAGCAGACAGAAATTCAACTACACCAGGAGTCCCAATGGCATCTGACACATCGATCTGTTGAATTGTAGTGCGAGGTTTAGTGGCAATGACGAAAGCAGCAAACAGTTCATGAGCCATTGAGGGCATATCATTAATGTAAGATGCCTCACCAGAGGTTTGTAACTGCGCCTCAAGTTTTGATATGTTCTTGGTGAGTGGCCAGTTTTGGGGGAATGTTTTATAACTCTGTGAACCACTTGATAGTGGTCTTTCTAACACAGTTGATCCTGATTTAAATTTCGAATCAATGAGGTTCCTGGGAGCAATATCGAGCCAAAATTTGTAGAAGATTCCAATTGCAGCCTGTTTTTGATAGTCAGGATTAGTCAGAAAAAGATCCCATGCTGGTTTCAATTCCAAGTCTAAAACATGTAGGACCTCCTGAAGTACGTCACTGTGAAATGGATTCTTACCGCAAAGTGCTTTCTCAGTCTCGATTGCGTGAGTAAACTAGAACGAAAGAAAAAGTACAATTAGAATTGGCCTTCCAAAGCCAAGGTGTTTGAAACGAACTACTTTACGGTTGGATTGATACCACCAAAACAAACAACTGCAGACTTAATGTTTCGCTGTCTGGCACACCAGCGTACGAGGAAGGCTCCATTGACGGCAACGCGCCCACCCTGCGATCGTGACCCAACGCGATAAGAACGGAAAGCATAATTATCTGCATGCATCGGTGGAAATGAGATGTTTAGGATTAGTTTTTTGTCCATGTTGGTGCGCGACAACTTTTCCAGAGTAATCGTATCAAGTTGGCCATCACAATCCGCTGCAAATAAGTATTAAGATTAAAAGGTAATCAAATTCTAAAATATTGGGTTTATATTACATATTGTTACTCGAGCACCTACAGCTTCCAAAATTACGTGTAAATCTGAATTAAATGTTTTGTGCTTGTTGTTCAAACACAAATTACCAGCAATCGATCCTACGTTTCTCACCGTCACGTTTCCCATCATGGACACGTGATTGCTCAACTGCTCACAATATTTATAATGAGCCTGACTTTTGGCTGCTTCATTTAATATATTAATGAATTCAGTCAACGATACATTCGCTCCTACTATAAGGTCTTTTCCTATCCAATGAGAATGTAATTCTTCAACCGAGTTAATATCTATGAACACTTTGATTTTATCTCTATCTAAATAAACGCCTTGTCCTGTGCTGCCAGCTACAAAGCAGTAGGATTTGAATCCAATAGCTTTTAGTATTTCAAAAACTTCAGCCAATGTGAAGACTTTATGCCACTCTCTACCATTGTCGAAAAATAAATGAATTGGGTTTCTCGTCAGAACTTCAGCGCATCTATGCCCACTTGAATCGATTTGATTGCACAAGTCTCCCAAATCTTCTATGTCTCCACACTTCTCAAGCAAAGCACTGCACGCATCGGATGCGAATGATTTCATTGCATCCATTATTGGCCGATACCCGGTACACCGGCAAACATTTCCTGCGAAAGATTTTTCTATTTCGTCCATCGTCAGCTGTCCTTTCGAAGACCTCATCAGCCCGTACATATTCATTACCATCCCAGGGGAACAGCCACCGCACTGAGATCCATTGAAGCGTGCCAACCGTCGCTGAATAGGGTGGTATCCATCAACTTTAGATCCAATCCCCTCGATAGTCGTAATATCCATCCCATGGCAGGCGTAAACTGGCATCAAGCACTAATAAAACAATTAAGAATCAAATTAGTGTTCCAGTTCAAACCACAAAGATATACCGCGATATACCGAATTCACAGCGAATGACGTCGGTTCCCTGCTGATGGGATGAACTCCTGCCACATGGACCGTGCAAGCACCACAACTCCCCACGAGACACATAAATTTAGTCCCGGACAGGTGCGCATGGTTTCGAATAAATGAGTTCAGAGTGGTGTCGATCGGGATCGCACCTGGGTTAGCTAATAGGGAAAAACAATTCAATATAATCGTAATTATATTCGAACAAATATTCCACACCAAACACTCACCGCAATATGCTTGACCGTTGATCGTGAGGCTTACCGCCATAGCACAGTTGATTTCGAGCGCTAGTTCTGAAGTGCTGTACGGTTTGAGTAGAACAATATTGCACGGCTTAAATTGATATTCGAAAGTATCGGTCAGACCGACGTGTTGAGGTTTTACGCATGGATGGGTTTTTTCGCATTAAGTAGTGTGCTCATTGAGATGGTCAGGATTAGACAGTCAATTATTTGGATTTTATTTCGACGAACAAATGTTCAATTTAATTTTACTGAACCTCATTAACATTTACCTCATAATTACAAAAGGTCCATAGTTAGCGTAACAAATATATTCGATTGCCATTCCAGTTCGGGAAACATGAGTTTGATATTCTCGGATGGGGAATGTTCATGACAATATGATCATTGTGTTTATGATACCCTGGCCACATGGTGTCAATGCACTAGTTAATATCAATTCAGTAGAAAACCGAAATGGACGATTATCGAATTCATATGTGAGTATGTACGTTATGTGGAAGATATTGATTTGGAAAATGTATTGGAGGTAACCACTTTCCCTTCGATGGTGCTCGAACCCATGACCCTACAGTACGCTAGACTGGTGCTTTAACCAACTAAGCTACGAAGGACCTCCGTCGGCCTTCGCAACCTAGAGGCTACTGAACGAGCTCGAGATTCCCAAATTGGACGCATAGTCAAATCACTCGCAATCCATTTCTCAAGCCAATACTTCCACATGTGTATAGTACACGTCCACATTAGAGGAGCGTGAGTATTTAGAATGTCTGGCGGCTATACACATTCTTCATCAGCAACTGTACTGATCAAGTGAGGTTATTATTTATTTATTCAGACTAAAGCCGAAGTGGCCTGTGCGGAATATAAAAGTCTTCTCCATTCGGCTCGGTCCATGGCTACATGTCGCCAACCACGCAGTCTACGGAGGGTCCGCAAGTCATCTTCCACCTGATCGATCAACCTCGCCCGCTGCGCACCTCACCTTCTTGTGCCCGTCGGATCGTTGTCGAGAACCATTTTCACCGGGTTACTGTCCGACATTCTGGCTACGTGCCCGGCCCACCGCAGTCGTCCGATTTTCGCGGTGTGAACGATGGATGGTTCTCCCAACAGCTGATGCAACTCGTGGTTCATTCGCCTCCTCCACGTACCGTCCGCCATCTGCACCCCACCATAGATGGTACGCAGCACTTTCCTTTCGAAAACTCCAAGTGCGCGTTGGTCCTCCACGAGTATCGTCCAGGTCTCGTGTCCGTAGAGGACTACCGGTCTAATGAGCGTTTTGTAGATTGTCAGTTTGGTACGGCGGCGAACTCTATTCGATCGGAGCGGAGGCCTACAGAGTCCAAAGTACGTACGATTTCCAGCCATTATGCGTCTCCGAATTTCTCTGTTGGTGTCATTTTCGGCAGTCACCAGTGAGCCCAAGTACACAAATTCTTCTACCACCTCGATTTCGTCACCACCGATGCAAACTCGCGGTGGGTGGCTCACATTGTCTTCTCTTGAACCTCTTCCTATCATGTACGTTGTCTTCGACGTGTTGATGACTAGTCCGATCCGCTTAGCTTCCCTCTTCAGTCTGATGTAGGCTTCCTCCATCTTCTCAAAGTTACGTGCCATAATATCTATGTCGTCGGTGAAGCCAAAAAGCTGGACGGACTTATTGAAAATTGTACCACTCGTGTTAATCCCTGCTCTTCGTATTACCCCTTCCAAAGCGATGTTGAATAGCAGACACGAAAGTCCATCACCTTGCCGTAAACCTCTGCGGGTTTCGAAGGGACTCGAGAATGCCGCTGAAACTCGAACTACGCACATCACCCGATCCATCGTCGCTTTGATCAACCGTGTCAGTTTATCCGGAAATCCGTGTTCGTGCATTAGCTGCCATAGCTGGTCCCGAACGATTGTATCATATGCGGCTTTGAAGTCGATAAATAGATGATGTGTGGGCACGTTGTATTCGCGGCATTTCTGCAGTACTTGGCGAATGGCGAACACCTGGTCCGTGATGGAGCGTTCGCCCATAAAACCCGCCTAGTACTGCCCCACGAACTCCCTTGCAGTCGACGGCATAAAATTTGGGAGAGTACCTTGTAGGCGGCGTTCACGGTTTAACTTCACGTACGTGAACGGTTTACCTTCTCATAGAACTTTCGTGTGTTATTAGCGCGGTACAGTTGCTCCGTCTCTTCACGGTCTCGATCTTCCTGCTGGCGCTTTTTCCTCCGGAAAATCGAGTTTTGTCTGTTCCGCGCCTGTTTATATCGTGCCTCGTTCGCCCTCGTGCGGTGTTGCAGCAATCTTGCCCATGCTGCATTCTTCTCTTCCACTAACTGCTCACATTCGCCGTCATACCAGTCGTTTCTCTGATCCGGGGGCACCGTGCCAAGTGCAGCGGTTGCGGTGCTACCAATGGCGGATCGAATATCTCTCCAGCATTTTCAAGAGACGCTGCGCCTAGCTGCTCTTCCGTTGGAAGTGACACTTCCAGCTGCTGTGCGTATTCTTGGGCTAGTCTACCGTCTTGTAGCCGCCCAATGTTAAGCCGCGGATTCCGACTTCGACGCGTGTTGTACACCGTCGAGAGTTTTGAGCGCAGGCATACTGCAACGAGGTAGTGGTCGGATTCAATATTCGCACTGCGGTAAGTGCGAACGTTCGTGATGTCGGAGAAGAATTTACCGTCGATTAGAAAGTGGTCGATTTGGTTTTCCGTTTCTTGGTTAGGTGATCTCCATGTGGCCTTGTGGATATTTTTGCGGGGAAAGAAGGTGCTTCGGACTACCATTCCACGGGAGACTGCGAAATTTATGCATCGTTGGCCGTTGTCATTCGATACGGTATGCAGACTATCCGGTCCGATGAGCGGTCTATACATTTCCTCCCTTTCTACCTGTGCATTCATGTCACCGATGACGATTTTGACGTCCCGCAGTGGGCATCCATCGTATGTCTGCTCCAGCTGTGCATAGAACGCTCACGGTGCCCCGGTAGACCGTTATTATAAAATAAAAATGTCCATCAAAACCAAGTACAGGGCTCGATTCCTGTGGTAATTCTGCACCTCAGGACCAATTTTTAAAAAAAATCCCTAGGAGGAATCTCGAGAAATCTTGATTTGAAGTTTAAAGTTAAGAAATTTCAAAAGAATCCATATAAGAATCCAAAAATATCACCAAAAACCCTGATTAATCCACCTAGATAGATGTCCTTCAATTCTTCTTGTACCTGCCGGTCGGAAGTAACCACCAGCTTTGCAGGGTTGCTGTCCGGCATTCTTGAAATATGCCCTGCCCATCGTACCCTTCCTGCTTTAGCTACCTCCTGGGTACTGGGTTCAGCGTAGAGCTGGGCGAGCTCTTGTTTCATCCTTCGCCGCCACACATCATTCTCTTGCACAACGCCAAATATGGTTCTAAGCACACGTTGCCGTTATTAGAACTATAAATATTTACAACTGACTTATCTTGTTAAGAAAATTATCTTGAGCTTTTTAGTGGAATGTCTTCACTTGTCATAAGACGAGTTTGTACAATCCCATTGAATTCCACCACTTAATTGTATCTTGACAGATACGTATTTCGACCTCAACAGTAAGGCCGTCTTCAGTGTCTCGTACTTGACTCGACTTATCTTACCAAACTGACTTGTTTTTGTATGGCTAACTTGCTCGAGTTTAGTATAAGTGTTGCTTTTAACACGTACGTCCCCAACCCCCATTTCACGACAAAACTCAAAATTCAAAACCATGCAGCTCAGCCAATTTCTAACGGATTTTCAAGCAATCTTCTGGGATCGATCACAAAATTCCTATAGTTTTAGGAACCAAGGTCAATTTTTGTGCAATGGCCATGGTTCCGGAGATATTCCGGGGAGTACTGGGGTTACCTCCCTCCCGGAAAAAAATGTCACTGGCAGATCGGCTTCGAAATCCATCGTGCGACATGTCAAACTTCATGATTTTGCAAAACAAGTACACTGGAGTACACTTCGGCGACTTTCGATCGAATTGGCCACCCTCCGGATGCTTCCAGGGCCTGGTTCCCTTGGGGAAGTGGCCAATATCCGTTCAATCTTGGAACCCATCTTGCGACATGTCAAACTTCATGATTTTGCAAAACAAGTACACTGGAGTACATTTTGGCGATTTTCGATCGAATTGGCCACCCTCCGGGTGCTTCCAGGGCCTGGTTCCCTTCGGGAAGTGGCCAATTTTCGTTGAATCTTGGAATCCATCTTGCGACATGTCAAACTTCATGATTTTGCAAAACAAGTACAATGGAGTAAATTTCGGCGATTTTCGATCGAATTGGCCACCCTCCGGGTACTTCCAGGGCCTGGTTTCCTTGGGGAAGTGGCCAATATTCGTCCAATCTTGGAACCCATCTAGCGACATGTCAAACTTCGTGATTTTGCAAAACAAGTACACTGGAGTACACTGGAGTACACTTCGGCGACTTTCGATCGAATTGGCCACCCTCCGGATGCTTCCAGGGCCTGGTTCCCTTGGGGAAGTGGCCAATATCCGTTCAATCTTGGAACCCATCTTGCGGCATGTCAAACTTCATGATTTTGCAAAACAAGTACACTGGAGTACATTTTGGCGATTTTCGATCGAATTGGCCACCCTCCGGGTGCTTCCAGGGCCTGGTTCCCTTGGGGAAGTGGCCAATTTTCGTTGAATCTTGGAATCCATCTTGCGACATGTCAAACTTCATGATTTTGCAAAACAAGTACAATGGAGTAAATTTCGGCGATTTTAGATCGAATTGGCCACCCTCCGGGTACTTCCAGGGCCTGGTTCCCTTGAGGAAGTGGCTAATATCCGTTCAATCTTGGAACCCATCTTGCGACATGTCAAACTTCGTGATTTTGCAAAACAAGTACACTGGAGTACACTGGAGTACATTCCGGCGATTTCCGACCGCATTAGCCACCCTCCGGGTGCTTCCAGGGCCTGGTTCCCTTGGGGAAGTGGCCAATATCCGTTCAATCTTGGAACCCATCTTGCGGCATGTCAAACTTCATGATTTTGCAAAACAAGTACACTGGAGTACATTTTGGCGATTTTCGATCGAATTGGCCACCCTCCGGGTGCTTCCAGGGCCTGGTTCCCTTGGGGAAGTGGCCAATTTTCGTTGAATCTTGGAATCCATCTTGCGACATGTCAAACTTCATGATTTTGCAAAACAAGTACAATGGAGTAAATTTCTGCGATTTTCGATCGAATTGGCCACCTTCCGGGTACTTCCAGGGCCTGGTTCCCTTGGGGAAGTGACCAATATCCGTCCAATCTTGGAACCCATCTAGCGACATGTCAAACTTCGTGATTTTGCAAAACAAGTACACTGGAGTACACTTCGGCGACTTCCGATCGAATTGGCCACCCTCTGGGTGCTTCCAGGGCCTGGTTCCCTTGGGGAAGTGGCCAATATCCGTTCAATCTTGGAACCCATCTTGCGGCATGTCAAACTTCATGATTTTGCAAAACAAGTACACTGGAGTACATTTCGGCGATTTTCGATCGAATTAGCTACCCTCCGGGTGCTTCCAGGGCCTGGTTCCTTGGGGAAGTGGCCAATTTTCGTTCAATCTTGGAATCCATCTTGCGACAAATCAAACTTCATGATTTTGCAAAACAAGTACAATGGAGTAAATTTCGGCGATTTTCGATCGAATTGGCCACCTTCGGGTACTTCCAGGGTCTGGTTCCCTCGAGGAAGTGGCCAATATCCGTTCAATCTTGGAACCCATCTTGCGGCATATCAAACTTCATGATTTTGCAAAACAAGCACACTGGAGTACATTTCGGCGATTTTCGATCGAATTGGCCAGCCTCCGAGTACTTCCAGGGCCTGGTTCCCTTGAGGAAGTGGCCAATATCCGTTCAATCTTGGAACCCATCTTGCGGCATGTCAAACTTCATGATTTTGCAAAACAAGTACACTGGAGTACATTTCGGCGATTTTCGAATGAATTGGCCACTCTTTGGGTACTTCCAGGGCCTGGTTCTCTTGGGGAAGTGGCCAATATTTATCCAAGCTTGGAACCCATCTTGCGACATGTCAAACTTCATGATTTTGCAAAACAAGTAAACTGGAATCCATTTCGGTAGTTTTCGATCGGATTGGCCACCTTCCGGGTACTTCCATGTGCTGATTGATATTCTACCGGCGGTGGCCTGATAGATCAATTGCAGCCAGTGGCGGCGGCGTGGTGGTATCACGCCTTTGGTGATTGGCGGCGGCGTAGTTCGGCGTGAACCAGTTTCAAGCGCCAAAATTTTTTCAGAAGTATCTCCAGGAATTCTTCCAGAAGTTCCTCTACGAGATTTTTCAAAAGATCGTCAAGAAATTCCTTTGGACATTCCTCCAGATATTTCTCCATAAGTGCCTCTGGGAAATTCTTCCAGATACTCCTCCCGGATTTCGTCTGGAAGTTCCTCCAGGAATTCCTACGGAAGTTCCTCCAGGAATTCCTACGGAAGTTCCTCCAGGAATTCCTACGGAAGTTCCTCCAGGAATTCCTACGGAAGTTCCTCCAGGAATTCCTACGGAAGTTCCTCCAGGAATTCCTACGGAAGTTCCTCCAGGAATTCCTACGGAAGTTCCTCCAGGAATTCCTACGGAAGTTCCTCCAGGAATTCCTACGGAAGTTCCTCCAGGAATTCCTACGGAAGTTCCTCCAGGAATTCCTCAGTAAGTTCCTCCAGGAATTCCTCCGGAAGTTTCTCCAAGAACTCCTCCATAAGTTTCTCCAGGAATTCCACCAGAAGTTCCTCCAGGAATTCCTACGGAAGTTCCTCCAGGAATTCCTACGGAAGTTCCTCCAGGAATTCCTACGGAAGTTCCTCCAGGAATTCCTACGGAAGTTCCTCCAGGAATTCCTACGGAAGTTCCTCCAGGAATTCCTACGGAAGTTCCTCCAGGAATCCCTACGGAAGTTCCTCCAGGAATTCCTACGGAAGTTCCTCCAGGAATTCCTACGGAAGTTCCTCCAGGAATTCCTACGGAAGTTCCTCCAGGAATTCCTACGGAAGTTCCTCCAAGAATTCCTACGGAAGTTCCTCCAGGAATTCCTACGGAAGTTCCTCCAGGAATTCCTACGGAAGTTCCTCCAGGAATTCCTACGGAAGTTCCTCCAGGAATTCCTACGGAAGCTCCTCCAGGAATTCCTACGGAAGTTCCTCCAGGAATTCCTACGGAAGTTCCTCCAGGAATTCCTACGGAAGTTCCTCCAGGAATTCCTACGGAAGTTCCTCCAGGAATTCCTACGGAAGTTCCTCCAGGAATTCCTACGGAAGTTCCTCCAGGAATTCCTACATTTCGGCGATTTTCCTACGGTTCCGGAATTCTTCCGGAAGTTCCTTCAGGAATTCCTGCCGAAGTTCCTCCGGGAATTCTTCCGGACGTTCCTTCACGATTTATCCAATATTTAAGTATCGAAAATAAGTTATCCACTTTCAAAGTATTACTACTCAGAAGCTCATGAACGTTTGTTGTATTCTGCATTCGATGTATTCATATGTTAAGTTACAAATCAGAATTTTTTGTTTGTTGAAAATTTGTTGTTTCGATGTATCTCAAATTGAAAGTGATTTTGAAATTCGAGTTTTTGACACATGGCTCCGTAAGAAGGTATCGAGATGGATAATTCGGCCAAGCGTTCCGCTATTTACCCCGCAAAGGGAAAATTCATTGTTAACAAGCTTGGGTAATACTGCATGTTTGCTAACTTGTCGGAAAATGGAGAAAATCCCAAGTGACCGGAATTTGGATCAGAAAAAAGTCATGTTAAAAAACTGGTCAATTTTATGACGATTTGTGACCAGGGTGGAAAATGCTTGAATAAATGTTGGAATAATGCAATATTTATTCAGTATTATATTTTTCATAAAACTTAACAAACAGAATTAACACATATTGCTGGACAAATTTTTAAAAACTCTTGAAATTTATCTGATTTGATTCGAAAAAAATAAAGTTGATAACTTATTTTCTATACAGTCCTTAGCCTAAGTTCCTCCAGGAATTCCTCCGTAAGTTCCTCCAGGAATTCCTCCGGAAGTTCCTCCAGGAATTCTTCCGGAAGTTCCTTCAGGAATTCCCCCGGAAGTTCCTCCAGGAATTCCTCCGGAAGTTCCTCCAGGAATTCCTCCGGAAGTTCCTCTAGGAATTCCTCCGGAAGTTCCTCCAGGAATTCCTCCGGAAGTTCCTCCAGGAATTCCTCCGGAAGTTCCTCCAGGAGTTCCTCCGGAAGTTCTTCCAGGAATTCCTCCGGAAATTCCTCCAGGAATTCTTTCCTAAGTTCCTCCGGAAGTTCCTCCAGAAATTCTTTCCTAAGTTCCTCCGGAAGTTCCTCCAGGAATTCATCCGGAAGTTCGTCCATGAGTTCCTCCGGAAGTTCCTCCAGGAATTACTCCGGAAGTTTCACCAGGAATTCCTCCGGAATTTCTTCCAGGAATTCCTCTGGAATTTCCTGCAGGAATTCCTTCGGAATTTCCTTCTAGAATTCCTCCGGAATTTCCTCCAGGAATTCCTCCCGAAGTTCCTCTAGGAAGTTCTTTCAGAAATTCCTCCAGAAGTTCTTCAAGGAACTCTTTCGGAAGTTCCTCCAGGAATTCCTCCGGAAGTTCCTCCAGAAGTTCCTCCGGAAGTTCCTCCAGGAAGTGCGTCCAGTTATTCCTCCGGGAGTTTCTCCAGGAATTCCTCCAGGAATTCCTCCGGAAGTTCCTCCAGTAATTCCTCTAGAAGTTCCTACATTTATTTCTCCGGAAGTTCCCCCAGTACTTCCTCCGGAAGTTTTTCTAGTAATTCCTCCGGAAGTTCCTTCAGTAATTCCTCCGGAAATTCGTACCAGAATTCTTCCGGAAGTTCCTTCAGGAATTCCTTCCGAAGTTCCTCCGGGAATTCTTCCGGACGTTCCTTCAGGATTTATCCAATATTTATCCTAGGTTCCTCCAGGAATTCCTACGGAGGTTCCTCCAGGAATTCCTACGGAGGTTCCTCCAGGAATTCCTCCGTAAGTTCCTCCAGGAATTCATCCGGAAGTTCCTCCAGGAATTCCTCCGGAAGTTTCTCCAGGAACTCCTCCGTAAGTTTCTCCAGGAATTACTCCGGAAGTTCCCCCAGGAATTTCCCGGAAGTTCCTCCAGGATTTCCCCGGAAGTTCCTCCAGGATTTCCCCGGAAGTTCTTCCAGGAATTCCCCGTAAGTTCCTGCAGGAATTCCCCCGGAAGTTCCTCCAGGAATTCCCCCAGAAGTTCCTCCAGGAATTCCCGTGGAAGTTCCTCCAAGAATTCCCGTGGAAGTTCCTCCAGGAATTGCCCCGGAAGTTTCTCCAGGAATTCCCTCGGAAGTTCCTCCATAAATTCCCTCGGAAGTTCCTCCAGGAATTCCACTGGAAGTTCCTCCAGGGATTCATCCGGAAGTTCCTCCAGAAATTTCTCCGGAAGTTCCTCCGGAAGTTCCTCCGCAAGTTCCTCCAGAAATTCCTCCGGAAGTTCTTCCAGGAATTCTTTCCTAAGTTCCTCCGGAAGTTCCTCCAGGAATTCCTCCGGAAGTTCCTCCAGGAATTCACCCGGAAGTTCGTCCATGAGTTCCTCCGGAAGTTCCTCCAGGAATTACTCCGGAAGTTTCACCAGGAATTCCTCCGGAATTTCTTCCAGGAATTCCTTTGGAATTTGCTGCAGGGATTCCTTCGGAATTTCCTCCTAGAATTCCTCCGGAATTTACTCCAGGCATTCCTCCGGAATTTCCTCCAGGAATTCCTCCAGAAGTTCCTCCAGGAAGTTCTTTCAGAAATTCCTCCAGAAGTTCTTCAAGGAACTCCTTCGGAAGTTCCTCCAGGAATTCCTCCGGAAGTTCCTCCAGGAGTTCCTCCGGAAGTTCCTCCAAGAAGTGCGTCCAGTTATTTTTCCGGAAGTTCCTCCAGTAATTCCTCTAGAAGTTCCTACATTTATTTCTCCGGAAGTTCCCCCAGTACTTCCTCCGGAAGTTTTTCTAGTAATTCCTCCGGAAGTTCCTTCAGTAATTCCTCCGGAAATTCGTACCGGAATTCTTCCGGAAGTTCCTTCAGGAATTCCTGCCGAAGTTCCTCCGGGAATTCTTCCGGACGTTCCTTCAGGATTTATCCAATATGCTCCACCAGGAATTCCCCCGGAAATTCCTCCAGGAATTCATCCGGAAAATCCTCCAGAAATTCCTGGAATTCTAGGTGGTCAATTCCAGTTTCCAGAGGAATTCCTGGAGGAACTTCCGGAGCAATTCCTGAAGGAACTTCTGGAAGAATTCATGGAGAAACCTTCGGAGGAATTCCTGGAGAAACTACCGGAGGAATTCTCGGAGGAACTCCTGGAGGAACATCCAGATGAATTCCTAGAAGAGCTTCCGGAGGAATTCCTGAAGGAACTACCAGAGGCACTTACGGAGGAATGTCCAAAGGAATTTCTTGACGATCTTTTTAAAAAAAAACTAGTGGAGGAACTTCAGGAAGAATTCCTTGATGAATTTCTGAAGAAATTTTGGCGCTTTAACTGGTTTACGCCGATCCACTCCACCGCTGATCACTAACGGCGTGACGCCGCCGCCGCTGCCTGAAAATGATCTATCACGCCGCCACCGGTAAAATATCAATTAGCGCACAGGTCTACCTGGAAGTACCCGGAAGGTGGCCAATTCGATCGAAAATCACCGAAATGGACTTCAGTATACTTGTTTTGCAAAATCATGAAGATTGACATGTCGCAAAATGGGTTCCAAGATTGGACGGATATTGGCCACTTCCCCAAGGGAACCAGGCCCTGGAAGCACCCGGAGGGTGGCCAATTCGATCGAAAGTCGCCGAAATGTACTCCAGTGTACTTGTTTTGCAAAATCATGAAGTTTGACATGTCGCAAGATGGGTTCCAAGATTGGACGAATATTGACCACTTTCCCAAGGGAACAAGGCCCTGGCAGTACCCGGAGGGTGGCCAATTCGATCGAAAATCGCCGAAATGTACTTCAGTATACTTGTTTTGTAAAATCATGAAGTTTGACATACCGCAAGATGGGTTCCAAGATTGAACTGATATTGGCCACTTCCCCAAGGGAACCAGGCCCTGGAAGTAGCCGGAGGGTGGCTAATTCGATAGAATGTCGCCGAAATGTACTCCAGTGTTATTGTTTTGCAAAATCATGAAGTTTGATATGTCGCAAGATGGGTTCCAAGATTGAACGGATATTGGCCACTTCCCCAAGGGAACCAGGCCCTGGAAGCATCCGGAGGGTGGCCAATTCGATCGAAAGTCGCCGAAATTTACTCCAGTGTACTTATTTTGCAAAATCATGAAGTTTGATATGTCGCAAGATGGGTTCCAAGATTGGACGGATATTGGCCACTTCCCCAAGGGAACCAGGCCCTGGAAGCACCCGGAGGGTGGCCAATTCGATCGAAAGTCGCCGAAATGTACTCCAGTGTGCTTGTTTTGCAAAATCATGAAGTTTGACATGTCGCACGATGGATTTCGAAGTCGATCTGCCAGTGACCATTTTTTCCGGGAGGGAGGTAACCCCAGTACTCCCCGGAATATCTCCGGAACCATGGCCATAGCAAAATATTACCTCGGTTCCTAAAACTATAGGAATTTCGTGATCGATTCCAAAAGATTGCTTGAAAATCCGTTAGAAATTGGCTGAGCAGCGTGGTTTTGAATTTTGAGTTTTGTCGTAAAATGGGGGTTGGGGACGTACGTGTTAATGTTTAACAGAATGAAAGGTAAAAATTAATTTTAATTTAGTGTTTATGTTCATAAAGGAGAGAAGTAAGACCAGAGTTCGTGTAGAATAATAGTAGTTACAAGCTGTTATACTCGAACACAGCACTTATTAACCGATCTTTGCGGCCAAATCTCGTCAAAGTTCTAATCAACGGACTAGAAAAAGCATGTTTGTAAGCCAAAACATATTCCGGTACCTCTACAGAACTCTGGAACATTATAATTCAAGATATGGTACTTTGACGTGAATTGAAGCTGCGGCTTTTTCCAGCTGCTAGCAAAGCCATCAATTGCTTCCTCAAAACCATGCTCGAGTTTCAAAGAGCTGTATCTTGCGTACACTTTTTTGAAATCATTCAGAACCTGCTGATTGAAATATTAATTAGAAAATTATTAATGTTTAAGCAGAGTAATGACGTAATCCGAAAAATCGGGATTCTAGTGAACTCTATGCAATTTGTTGATGCCTCATCTGTACTTGATTCACCTATAAATTTACTCAACATGGCGCTTTTCGAGCAACTTTAAAATCGTATTAACATTTCCGAACTAGATGTGTAGTGACGGAGATGAGCAAAGGTTTATTTTGTTTCTTTATTAAAATGTTTTTAAAAGTTCTAAAATTGAATATTTTATCTTCGTCGTAACCGAAAACCCAAAAGAATATGCACAAAGCTTGTAAAATTGTTTCTTTCCAATGTGTATTTTTCCTGATGTTTTCCTTGGTTCACGAGATCTTATTCTATATGCCGAGCACACTTTTGAAAATCGTAGCTTTTCCTTACCGCCATCTTTGGAGTCATTATCAGTCCGATGATCTTTTTGCGGGGAAATTTAAGAATATGGTAAGGCTCCGTCAATTCAATTGTTACAGCATCTGATGAAGATCTAACCTGTTATATAATGCTAAACAACTACACTACTTTAAACTAATCTTTAAGCTGTTGGTTTTTTAAATAAATTTTTCCGTACTCCAATCTTTACTTCTGATGCTCGAATACATTTGTGAATACAATAAAAAATACAAACTTTAATCTGAATGGCATTCAACAAAGAATATGCAGCCTGCACGTGTATTCATGAATGGTTCTAAACGAGAGGTAGTATTCTTGAAGATAGACGGTTTCAAGCCATACAAAAAACATACCTAAGTCAGTTTGGTGAGCTTAATCAGTTGTAAATACATATTTATAATTGTAATGAAGGCAACAAATGCACACTGATTGAAAACAACTTGGAACACTTTTTGGAAGGCTTTGAAGGTATTTTGGGGATATTATTGAATTTAAATATAGATTCTTTTGAAATTTCTTAGCTTAGCTTAGCTTAGCTTAGACTGACTGTACATATCAATGGTTGCTACTCCGTGATTGATCAGAACTGGTGCAAATTGCACTACGATCCAAGTGAATAGTGGTTGGGATTTACCAACTATTCTCGAAGTGCACGTTTCAGCAGCTCGCAAATGTTGATCAATAACGGCGCCGGCCAAGTCCTTACAGTCAGTTGGGGAAGGGAGGGAATGCGAGTGTGTGGTAATTGTTGCTACTAGAGACCGAGAATACCTCTGCATCTCCACATTTACCACGGGAAGGAAGTAGTGTTAGTTGGGTGGGGTTATCAGTAACATAGATCGGGATTCACCATGGAAAGTGATGTGACCTATGAAACTTCTACACAGCAGTATTAGCATTTCCTTCATTTGTTCAATTGTTCATTCTTCGCGAGAATAAACAATCAATCGCTCAAAGTGAGCGATTGTTCATTTGAATTTCGGATTAGGCGCCCGCGTTATCATTTCATTAACGTAAGAAAAGTAAAAAAGAAACGGGATTAAAATTGAAAATAATTGATAGTAATCGGAAAGCTAATGTTATTCAGCAACCCTTATTTTATCTCTATTTGACGTTAAGTAAGAATGTAAATTTACGTTCAATTTACATGTCATTTATTTGCATTACTTTCGCGCGCGTGTGTGTGTCACTTGCCTTGACCAGTATACCGTAATCAGGATCTCACTGGTATTAATCCTGATGTGCCGGTTGGCACTCGTGTTGGGCTTGTGCGCTTTGAGCGGCACACGGTCGCTTCCCAGTCTACAAAAAATCGCACATGGTGCAATACAAGATGCTAAATTGGAGACGATATACCTCTATCGTCTGCACTTCAGCATCCTACACGACACCATATACGTTCATGTGTTGACTGGGTTTGATGGGGCCTGCTTATGGACACATGCAGCTTTTTGTAGAGGTTTAACAGAGCCCTAACTCGCAGTGGGGAGGGGTCGTTAAGCCCTTGGACATAGTCCCTGCTGCCCCTTATAGATTCTTTTGAAATTTCTTCTGATGGACATTTTTATTTTATAATAACGGTCTACCGGGGCACCGTGACGCTTCTTTCTCGTCGTCGGGTCTCCCTTCGTGTGGGCAGTGCACGTTGATGATGCTATAGTTGAAGAAACGGCCTTTAATCCTCAGCTTGCACATCCTTGCGTTGATTGGCTGCCACCCAATCACGCGTTGGCGCATCTTTCCCAGCACTATGAAGCCGGTTCCCAGCTCGTTGGTGGTGCCACAGCTTTGGTAGAAGGTAGCCGCTCGATGTCCGCTTTTCCACACTTTCTGTCCTGTCCAGCAAATCTCCTGCAGCGCCACGACGTCGAAGTTGCGGGGATGTAGTTCATCGTAGATCAGCCTGTCGCAACCTGCGAAACCTAGCGACTTGCAATTCCATGTTCCAAGCTTCCAATCCTGTATTCGTCGCCTAGGTCTTTGCCGATTATATCGAGTCGCATTATCTCTTATATTCACCCCTATTCTTGTTTACGGACGAACGAATCTTTCGAACGAATGCAGTTCGTTCGAATCGTTTCCCCATTTGATTTTGCTGGCGTAAACAAGAATGCGCATCAGCTTTCGTTCGAAAGCACGTTCGTACGTAAACAAGAATAAGGGTGATTATTCGTAATCGTAATGATTGGTTTTCCAGGCGGCTTATTGGGCCTGCGCAAACCTCCTGTCTCGTCGGAGGGCCGTCGTGTCAGGGATGTTTAGCGTCCCACCTAACACCAGGCTTGTGCGCTTTGAGCGGCTTTGGTGGGGCCTACTTGCGGATGCATGCAGCTTTTTATAGAGGTTTAACAGGGCCCACTGTCAAACCCCACCACATCCTAGGCAAGCCCCGCAACTCGCAGTTGGCCTGGGGAGGAATCGTCAAGCCCTTGGACATAGTCCCTGCTGCCCGAAGTGAGGTTGTGTAAGCTATTTGCCAGTCGGTCGTCAAGCTCAGACCCGACGGTCGTCAAGCTCAGACGGTTCGCTAGAATCCGTGGCGACTGATCCGAATGCCACAGCAATTTCGAGCTGGACGACGACATGAGCTGAACTGAGAGTTGTTTGGAATGGTCCACACAGAATCTTCCGGCATGTAATCAGGCCTGCTGGCGCCGGAGAGTGACATCGATCTTCTTTGACATCTAGGCTATAGAATAACTTTGCATTGAACTTTGAGAACGATATGCCTCTCCGTTTATCGCATATAGTTAGGCTACAGTGACTATAATAACAGTGCCATCAAGTGTCAAAATTGGAACAGAATCAGCTGTTAGTTCCATACTAATGTGCGTTCCAAACGAGCAGGAGACCTGTCAAACGTGGAATATGGCGGTACTCTTCTTATAGGACTCTAAGTTAAGCCACCAGGGTTTGCAGAAATCGCTCTCAATAGTAACAAATTTATCAAACTTGTATACAAGTGCGAAAAAACAGAATCGGATAGGCAGCCCCCACAGAAAAATGATGATTCTCGCTTTGTTTTCGCTCCGATCGTGTTGGTTACTGCACAGTAGTGTGTGATCGTGTTGGTTACTGCACACAGTGTAGAACAAGTTGAAATGCATCATCAGAGCCAGTGCTCCCCGGATTTGGAGCTTTCTAAAAGAAATTTATTATGGGGTATAGCATCCCGAATCAGTTTTCTATCATGACAGCTTGCGAAAAAAGTCTCTCGCGGTATGCTACGTATCGTATATGTATACAGAGATGATAAATGAGAGACTTCTTTCTCTTTAGGATTCAATCCCTGTAGGCCACCCTTTTTTGTTGGCACTTTTACTAAGATACCCTGCATCCCAGATATTACGAAATAAACGATGCAGTAGTTGCACACTAACTTTCACCTACTCAGTAACTGAGTAAAATTTTATTGCTCTCTTTTTCTATCCCACTGAAATTTTACTCAATTTCCGTCAAAAGCAGGACAACTCAAAACAATGAGTAATCCTGCTTTTGACGGAAAATGAGTAAAATTTCCGTTGGTGAAAGTTAGAGTTGGTGAAAGTTAGAGTGTGAGTGGATGTCGTTGGGTCAGCTATGAGCATCTCGGCTATTATGCGATCGACCCCAGGGGGTTTGTTCGGTTTCATGCTTTGGATGGCCGTTTGAATCTTCAGCAATGATGGAGATTCAGTATTGATACGTGGTATACGTATCACGGGCAGCAGGGACTATGTCCAAGGGCTTGACGATCCCTCCCTAGGCCATCTGAGAGTTGTGGAGCTTGCCTTTGATGTGGTGGGGTTTTGACAGTGGGCCCTGTTAAATTCCTATAAAAAGCTGCATGTATCCGCAAGTAGGCCCCACCAAAGCGACCGTGTGCCGCTCAAAGCGCAAAAGCTCAAGTCCTGGTGTTAGGTGGAACGCTAAACAGCCCTGACACGACGGCCTCCGACGAGACAGGAGGTTTGCGCAGGGTCATTAAGCCGCCTGGAAAACCAATAATTATGAACAATATAAGAGATAATGCGACTCGATATAATCGGCAAAGACCTGTTCCAAGTCCTCGCTGGTCAGTTGGGTTGGTCAGTAGCTGAGCATTCGAGTTTTTCACAGGCATCGTTTCATTCGTCTTCGCCCCGTACAAGCGTCGTGAGATATCGTACAGGGGGCGAATGTCCCTGGTTGCAACGGCTCTCTCTCCTTCATCGGCAAAACAGTCCGCTCACGCTCGCTTGTCCCGTGGCTTAAGCCAAACTACCTAGTGCTAAGTATGTGCGAAAAACTCAATTTTGAGTAAACTTTCATTTCTGTGTATTTTGAATTTTGTTCGTGTTATTATCAACTGAAATGATTTTCCACGAGGTGTCTTCCTCCTGTTGACTGTGCTCGCATCCATCATCACTATAGATAGTAGAATCTATAGATGAGCGAAAGCATGGCTGAGTCGATTTTTTTGCCCGTGCACACGCGCATATGACGTCACAGCCCTTAACGTTTCCATTGAAATCGTGACGTCATGCTCGTTTGGAGACACGTTTGACAGCTCGTTTGGAGACAGAGGATTTATCTTCGCTCATCTATATATTCCACTATCTATAATCATCACTAGTCTCAGAAAGTAGATTCAATGAAGCATAAACATTTTCCAGGAGTTTCCATTTTGTTTAAGTTGATACTTTTTTTTATCGATTCTAATACGTACAGAGCACTTCTTGCGCTCAAAATGTTTTAGCGTTTTGGATACGCACTGAGCACTTATGCGAGCACCACTCGCGCTCAAAATGTTTTAGCGCTTTTTAACACGCACTGACCACTTTTGTTAGAACCACTCGGGCTCAAAATGTTTTAGCGATTTTTCACACGCACTGACAAGCGCACTGAGCACTTTTGCAAGCACCACTCGCGCTCAAATGTTTTACGATTTTTCACACGCACTTTTTCCTTTTCCGATGCGGAGTTATTAATTTAAAAAAAAAACAGTCAGGTTATCTGGTGAATAAATAAATTAACGTAAGGTCTAAATTATTCCCGGCAAGGAACGCTAAATGTGTGGCCTCGTACCATCGGAAAAGGACCAGCCGAATACGCTAAGTAATTGTCGGGGACAAAATAGTACTTACGTGTCATCCGTAACTATTCAGAGGAAGTAAGTCATGGCCTACTGACGATCCATTCAAATTACGCCGCGTTGACGCGGTTGCGTATGGCGGTCACGTGAGACGTAAGATTGAAAATATACATGTCGGCAGTGGATATTATACATATTACACACTGCCAAACGAGAATTCAATTAACTATAAATTCATGGCACACAATTTTGTTGCAAGGCATTTTGTTGCAATGAAAATGAAAAAATGGGGTTCAAGTCTCCCCAGTCTATCAAATTAAACTACGCTCAGAACAGTTGGTTGGTACCTCCAGTCATAGTCCATTACCGACCATTCGAATTGTATGCTATGCTGAATTCTGACGACTATTTGGATGAGTCCTTCGTACGAATTAATTGGCTTATACTTTCACCTTGCAGCTCTATGCACTTGAGGCCACAGGTAAAACTTCTTACAAAGGCCTTATGTTGTCATAAATGTAAGCATTCATGCATCTATGACAACGATTTGTTTATGCGGGCATTTTCGGTAAGATAATGAAAAGCAGCTTTGTCTTGTTTTATCGTATCCGAATACGATTTTTTTATTGTCGGATAGACTGACATTTGTTTATGCTAGCCGGGTAGGCCTTCCCCAGTATTAAAGCGACCTGATTGAAGCCAACTGTTTGAAATAATCATTCTTCGAATAATTGTTTTACTTTGTAGTTTCACATCTGTTTTCACAGTACACCAAGCAAAGTAATTACGCATTTGGTGGTAAGATAATCTTTGTCTACGTAGTGGATTTTGACTGTGAAGTTGTAACTAAATTTTCGGATTGGCTTTCAGTCACGGGTAATGGCGTTGACAGTCTTACCCCATTGCCGACGTTTCGATCCGGATATGGGACCTTCTTCAGGGTCATAGGTCATTTTATGCCTAACGTCCATTATGCCTAACGGGGTATACCCCGAAGGATGGCGATACATCGAATCGTCCATCGCCCGGCTGTAAAACACCCAGCAGTATAGTGTGACAACAAGATTTTAAAGTGATCTTTATGTTTTGTCAATGAGGCCAGAGGCCATTTCCATAAAACCAAACAGGACAAATCTCCGTAAAAAGTAGCGGTAATGAATAACAAAAATATTAATTGCAGAATTTAAAGGTGAACCATTTTGCACTGCTGTTTAACCCATCTTACCCCGGCATTATTCGATCGACAAAAAATAGACTTTTACTTTGAGACTCATTTTCTTAGCTTACAGATTGTGAGCTATTTTTATGGATCCATGTTGAAATGTTAAATTAAAATGCTTTTGTTTTGAGAAATTGAGGGTTCCCCTTAGGCCTCCTGCCCTGTATTTTTAAAGTACCATGAAAAAAATCTGCGTGGGATGTATAAAATAAAAGCGTGAGGTAATTACGTTGCATAAACACAAAGAGGAATACAGCGGAATCCTGCACACTTCTATTCATTTGGAGAACTAAATACAAAGAAAAGAATAACGAAGGTTAGTTCGGATTTGCAGCAGGCTTGATATTATCTTTTGTCTTGAATATGTACAGGATTAATAATTAAATAATAAAAAATTTATTCTTTATCTACATATAAATATATCATAACGATAGCGAGTTGACAGACAATCAAGATTAATAAATTCATCACTTTGCTGATTCTTGAGTAGAGCTGTATGTGCTATGATTGGAAAGCTAGTGTTTGATATTGTTCATCGACGTTATTTGTGACGAGAAGGTGTTCTATTTGAAGGTAGCCAATTATAGACCATGCAATAATAGACACCATATGTTGGAAAGATCTTAATCTGTAAAGTGTAATTACCTATTTGAGCGCCAATTTTGAAGTTTTTCGTTTTTACATTTTCAGGTTCATAGTTTTTACTGCTTATTATGTATTTAAAACATGTCTTAGAGAAATACGCATCTATGGCTCATATGTGGTTGCGTTTATAATGATCTGTATTGAAAAACTATTGATTATTCTGATATGAAAAGTTTCGACCTGGTTATGGAAGCTTTCTTCACATACATATGTTAAGTGTTAATTACTAAAGAGGCGTTTGGAAAATATCACAACTAATCTAAATCTAACGCACAAACTACATCTTTGCTTGAAGCTAGTTCCGAGATTTCATCAGCTTGTTGCTAGTTTTAGTTGATCGGATGTACATAAAACATACACCCGTACGGCACGTTAAGTCTTCTGATTTCATCTTCTAAACGAGATATTGGATTAACAATAGCAATAAATACTGAACGAACGTTTGGCTTAAGTGCACTTCTAGGCCACTTGCTGCATGGCGTAAAGCTTTGCGTAAATCTTATTCTGTGCCATAAGTTCCTCGTGAGTGCCGGACTCAACGACCACTCCACTCTGGATGACACAGATCAGATCCGCATTCTGGATGGTAGTCAATCGATGGGCAATGATGATGCAAGTTCGACCTTTTCGAGCGTGGTCTAATGCATTCTGGACTATTTTTTCGCTTTGATTATCCAGAGCTGACGTTGCCTCGTCTAGCAGAAGGATTCGCGGGTTTCTCACCAAAGCACGAGCAATAGCGATGCGTTGCTTCTGACCGCCAGACAGCTGTGCTCCTTTACTTCCCAAACTAGTGTCGTAGCCTTTCGGGAGGTTTACGATGAACTCGTGAATGTTGGCCATTTTGGATGCTTCGATAATCTCCGGCATGCTGATTTCACGGGTGTTATCTCCATATGCAATGTTTTCTGCTATTGTACGGTCAAACAGAACAGGCTCTTGCGATACAAGGCCCATTTGGGAGCGAATACGACCAAGTTGGAAATCCGTCGTTGTAACACCATCAATGTCCTGTAGAAGGAATAATCATTCTTTTGTGTAAAAACGAAATGGTTGTCGTCAATACTTACAACTTTGCCACTGTCAGGGTCGTAGTAACGAAGCAGTAACTGGATGCAAGTTGATTTACCACAACCTGATGGTCCAACTAGAGCAACCGTATTTCCTTTCTTGATTTCAAGATTAAGTCCTTGCAGAATAGGAATTGTTGGTCGTGTTGGATAACGGAATTCTACATCTGTATATTTGATATTACCTTCGTGATTCTGTAATAAATTGTGATAAATAGATTAGATAAATGTTGTTTCATTGCAGTAGCATTGTTTTACATCAACAGTTGATAAGTAGGAACTTGAGGGATTGTGCATTTTTGGTGTGCGATCAAGTAATTTCATGAGACGTCCTGCAGACAGCATTGCAGAATTAACGTTCGGAGCATACGCCAAAGCCTGTCCAAGCATCCATGCCCCAAAAATCAATGCTTCCGACACTCTGAAAAAAATCTGATTGTAAAACAATCTTCAAATAAATATAAACCATCTTACTTAATGACATCTTTGTATTCCAGTTCAGCTTCCGAAACCAGTTTTCCACCATAGAAAAGTGCCAAACCGTATCCCATGAAAGGCATTATCTGTCCCAGAGCAAACACAACTCCTCTCAGTCGTGTTTTTTTCTTGCAAGCTTCATCCACCTTGGCGATTTCTTTGTAATATCGTTCTAAAACATAAGGTTCTTGACCTAAACTAGCAACCGTTCGAATGTTCGAAATAGCCTCTACAGCTAGTTTAATTGCGCTCTCCAAAGACTGCTTTTCTTTTAGACCACTGGACTCCGTGTACCATGATTCTAACATAATTGAGCCCAAGACTATAGGAATGGCCACCACCGATACCAGCGTCAAGTTCCATGAATAGTAGAAGGAAATTCCCACGCCAATGCATATCGTAGAAGCAGCCTGCAGTAAGGATCCAATGCGAGTGCCCGTGGCCCCTTGAACGCTGGCACAGTCACCGGAAAGACGGGCACAAAGTGCACCAACTGCGTTATTCGCGTCGTCGAACCATGCCATTTCCTGACTGATGATTGCCCTAAAAGTTTTCTGCCGTAGACGAGAGGTCAGTCTCACTCCTGCTATATTGAACAAGAATGTTTGGAAGAAGGTCCCCAGTCCGGTGACCAATCCAAGCACCAGGAACAGTATTGAGTAGAAGTTGGATTCTTCTTTGACATATTCTGGTTCTGCTACCGATAAAATCTGAAATGGAAATAGACATTTCAGAAGTTAATAAACCTTTAATAAACATTTTAGGATTTAAATGTAATTTAGTGTTTTATAGTTACACTACAAAGATCTACTTATAAGTGAACAGAAACTTTAAAAAAGAATATTTTACTTACACCATACATCTCACCGAACAATACAGCAAATAGTGGAAACGATGCTCCTACAACCATGGCTGCACCACAACCGAACAAAATGTAAGGCCATTCCGGAGAGTTTAGCTTCAATAACCGAAAAACAGATACCGGATAGACATCCTCCTTATTGTCCATAACTGCTTCCGCTGATTTATTCGATTCAGATTCATCATCTGAAAATGCATCATCATCCGTTGTTTCACTCTTCGGACCTACTGAATTTGTTCCTTTGATGGCTTCCAACTCGTCTTCTTGCTTTTTCTGTGTTCCACTTGCAATCACCAAATTATAATAATGGCCCTTCTTAGCCATGAGTTCCTCGTGGGTCCCCTGTTCGGCTACCACCCCTTTGTCGATGTAAACGATCTTATCTGCATTGGTTATGGTTGACAATCGATGGGACACAACCAATGTGGTTCGTCCAAGGCTGGCCTTCTCAAGAGCATCCTGAACACGTCGTTCTGAGTTCGGATCGAGAGCTGAAGTGGCTTCATCCAATAGGAGAATTTTAGGATTGCGAACCAATGCTCGAGCTATGGCAATGCGTTGCTTTTGACCTCCAGAAAGTTGGGCACCGCGCTCTCCGATAAGAGTGTGATAACCGTTTGGAAGCTTGGTAATAAAACTATGACAGTTTGCTATTCGAGCAGCATTTTCAACCTCACTTTGAGTTGCTTCCGGGTTGCCGTAGCGTATATTTTCGGCGATACTGGTGGCGAATAGGACAGGTTCTTGACCGACCACTCCGATAAATGACCGAAGCCATGTGATGTTAAGATCATTGATTTTTGTACCATCAATAGTGACGGTACCCTATGAAATAAAATGTATTTGTTTGATTCAAAGGCATAAAACATAATTCTCAAATTAACTTACATTCAACGGATCATACAGCCTCTGAATCAACTGGAGACACGTGGATTTTCCACATCCCGATGGTCCTACCAACGCAACAGTTTTCCCAGCTTCAATCGTCAGATTTAATCCTTGTAAAACCTGTACATCACTTCTGGCCGGATATCGGAAGTGAACACTTTTAAACGTTATATTTCCAACTATAGATTGAGGTCTTAGGCCACCTTCACCCATAGAATCGATGGTAGGTATCCTATCGATGACTGAATAAATCGATGATGCCGAACCCTTCGCGGTGGAGAAGGCTTCCAAATGAGGAGACGATAGTCCTAAATTTTGAGCTCCTGCCAGGACTCCGAACAATACTATAATCAACACGGCCGGTGTGTAGTCCTTCACGTCTTTTCCTCGATCTTCCAGGATCAAACTGATTCCATACCAGAATGCAAGTGCATAGCAGCAGTATATAATAAACCACATAATACCTCCTCCAATACCAGAAAACAGACCTTTTTTGCGACCATTGCTCTCTGCAGAGCTTAGTCGATTACGGTATCGGTCCAGTTCTTTGCGTTCCCCTCCAAACGCAACTACAGTACGAATGCTACCTAAAACTTCTTCTGCGACGGTTCCTGCCGAAGAATACGCCTTCAACTCCTTCTCAGTTAATGTACTTTGCATCTACCAAAAAAGGAGAGATTTCTTATTTCCAAAAAATGATCCTCTATGTTTAACATACCTTTGCAACTATTGCGGTGGCTAAAATAATAATCGGTGCACAACTTAGAATAACTAGTGTTAGCTTCCATCCGTAAAAGAACGAAAATATCACAGATATGGTAAAGGACATTACTAAGTACGTAAATATGGAGAGTTTCTCGCCAATACCTTCCTTCAGCTTATCAAGATCACTGAAGAAAAAACAACAGTTATTCAACAATTCGTTTTACAATCAGAAGCTCGTTACTCACTCGGTAATTCTCACAGCAAAATTATCATCACTGTTCAAATCGTACCAGGTCATATCCTGCCGCAGGACCGCTCGTAGGAATAGCTTTCGTATCCTGCTGATCTGCCGATTTGCCGATCGGTTGATCATATCTACGCTAAGTGCGGCTGCCAGAAACTGTATAAGCGACACGAAAAGAACACCCAACCCAAACGCTTTGGCATCCTGCATGATGGCTAGACGGTTTTCTTCCACACTGGCATTGACCCTGAAATAGATTTTTTATACCCAAACAGGAATATTCATTAGTTCGAACTATTAAAATGGGTACGATTGAATATTTGTATTTTCGTAAACTAATAATAACCGGTTAGTGTTTGGCGTCACTCTGACGCGCGCATTCATTGAGCGCCTGGCCCAAACGATAAACAGCCACGCTGAAAAGTGTGATAACTTTCAATTGAAATTAATTGATTTGCTCACTTGACAAACCGTGATCTCGACACAGCACATGTGAACAACGGTGTCAATATCAGAATTCGATGAAATTACTTTTTTATTGCTATTCAATTTCGTTTTTTTTTGCAATGAAACCAATAGACTTGCTGAGTCATTCATTGAAAATTGTATTTATTAGACTTGCTTAGTCATTCTTCATTGAAAATTGTGTTTATTGTCATTTTTTGCCCATCTTTGTAATGATAAAATGATGACATGGGCGAAAGCATAACTAATCGATCAACATGCTGAAATTCGCGATATTTACAATCAACAAAACAAGCAAGCATAACGGATTCAGTTATGGTAATTTACTCCATCTAATTTTGTAGAAGACAGCACAAAACGGTGATTCGCACAAAGTTATATCAGAACGTTTCCGCTATACCAGTTCATGGCATTTTCATTTCTATAAGCAGCATGACGATTGGACCGTTACGAACATTAAATCAAACTTATTGAGCACAATGTCGAGTGCTGATTAGGGTAAAATAGGCATTAAACTCATCGGATTTGTTGAAATAGTTTACAAAATTTATGATTTTTTATCAGATATTTTGTCATTAAAGAATATTACCGAAAAAACATCTTAAATTTAAAAACAAATAACATAACTATTCTTCTAAAAGACGACGAAGTTTCAGAAAGTTAAACAGAAAGAAAAAGTAGAGGGTTGTATCAAAGTGTACGACCGCAAATTGAACGTAGAATTACGTATAGTGCAATAGAGGATACGAAATTTGATCATCAACATTTTATACATGTTCATGCCGGATGGCTAATAGCCGAATTGTATTTCAACAGCAACTGGCGAAGTTAAATTTTTCAATAGTAAAATGCATTAAATCAATTGTTTACAATAATTGTATAGAATCTTCGAGAGTTTACTGATCGATTCATACCAAAATCTCCAGAATCCGTTGAAAAACGGCTGAGTTAATGGCTCGTACTTCCTGACCTCTTACCGATAGACGTAATTCTACGTCAAAACTGAAAATAATATTTAAAGGGATCTGGATATGCCACGAATAGGAAATGAGATAATTTGGGTAGAATTCCAATCCGACACCTTAGTAAGCGCTTAATGAAACAGATTTTGAAATCAGTTCGATGGTCTTTAGTGGTTTAAATGTTGCTTTGAAGTTAAGATGATGGTAACATTTTCATAAGAATTGTCTCATCACGACAATGAATCAAAAGCAGTGTCTGGTTTCTTACCGACCGCTGCCAACATCCAAGCACGCCATATAGATGTATGACCAAAGCCATAACATAAACTTCCCTAAAAGTAGGTAGGTACTTTTATTTTGATAATGTGAATTTCTTTTGCAGATCACCTTAGTTACCATGACGACAACATCTATGTAAATATCGGGCAACTATGTTGATTCAAATGGAGTATCAAACTCTTACAGTGCTCCAATTCATCATTTACTGTTCAGAACGTTTCTATGCTGTCGTAGTGTCATTAAAAATCCAAATCAGTGTCCTTTTGTCGAACCATGAAGCTAGACCATTAAAACTGTGTGCCCATTGTTTCAAAAAGGCAAACTCGGCTAAGAAAATATAACAAAAGTGGAATCAAATATATTATATTAACAATATGGTTCACTTCGAGTTTTCCCATACAACGAAATGGCGAACAATTTGCCGGTGATGACAACATCATCTAGCGGGCAAAGAGGAATCTAAACATGTTTTTTTAGCTTGTGCTGGAAAACCCTCCTGCCATCTTCCGGTGAGTAGTCATACAGTTGTTCGATGACATTTTACAGTGTGGGGATGTCCATACATTTTTCAATAAATCGATTACCGGAATATCGACTTTGTTAAATGCAAACACTACTGTAAATATTTCGATCAAGCAAGGCAAAGCAGACAAACTACACCTTTGCTTCAAACGTTCAAACTGTGAAAGCCGTTCCGCAAACATTAAAATGATTGTTCCACTGTAAACATTTCTATCATTTTCTTCAGCAAGAAATTTGGTTAATTCTTTCTGAATATTATCGATATTATTCCAATGCATCATTCTTCTTGATCTTCGGTGTCCTACATTCCTACTGGAACTTAACACCTGCGTTTTTTTTTGAAAACTTTTCGCTGTCCACCATTGATTGAATGAACATGTATCTTGAGTGGAAAGCCATGAAGATGACACTCATCCGATTGCGTTTTGTTATGTTGCTCTTATCATAATGAGTATGATTATTTTGTTACATTTAGACATGGAAAGTGAATTGAACAAGTCGCTTGGATTAAACGCGTCCAAACACCTTCGCTCAAATCACTTGAACGGACAGTAAGTTGAACATGTTCAACTCTTGGCAAGTAAATTGCATTCAACTAAGTTGTTCAATTCACTTGCCCTCTCAAAACGTAGCATTACGGTGAGATATTTCGGCTAAACTTAATTATGCCCATTTTTTGTGCTTTCTCGATTTCGCATCCAATATCAGATATTTTTTGGGATTTAATAGATTATTTTTCGATACTTTCGCAAGAAAAGCTAGTTGAACGTACCCGACCTTGCTCGGGATTAAACTACAATCGCTCTCCACATCTCGATACTGAAGGGACCATCGAGATAGGGAGAGATCGAGGAATGGAAGGAAAATTTAAATTGGTACTAGATCCAAAACAGCTTGTTGCTATGAAAAACGGCTACAAAACAAATATCATTACTTATTGTTGATCTGTATTGTTATCGTCCAAATATGGTCTAGTAGCCTAAAAATTTGAACATATCGACATAAGGAGAGTGAATCCAGAACAAGATACGATTACAACACATCGGGATAGAAAGATTTAGAAATAGGGAAGTTATCGAGATGTAGAAAGCCAAAATGTATGTAGATTGAAGGGACCGAGGAAACCATCGACATAGGGAGAGATATCGACATATAGAACATCGAGATTTACAAAGTCGACTATATTTTGCATTCTTACTGTCAAGTGTTGAGTTCATTCAGCGCCGCACTCTAGATCATTTTTAGCGCGATCGTATTAGGTTTCCTTACAACTCGCATCAAAATTGTATTTTCACAATTTCTCAATTTTCTCCTCAAAATTTAGTGATATTTTATAACACAGCTGTCCTCAAGACGAATCGATTAATGAGAAACCCGTACAAATCGGTCAACCCGTTTGTGAGTTATATTGCCTCAAAGGAGATGCAAACTCATTTTTATATAGAGAGATTGTACCACAAACGTAATTATGTTTGAATTGTATTTATATCAGACTCTCATATCGGGCAGTTTGTTCACAAAAGTTCGTTTCTCTCTCAAAAATTTTGCTCTTATTAAACACCTTTATGAACTCTTTGCAATGTAAATATTCTTATTGGGGTAACTAATTTGACCACATTACGACCAAACATTTTGGTTTTGATCGAGCTATGAAAGTTGGAGTTGGATCTCCACAACAACTGTAGAGCCGCTTATAAGGTCAATATGCGGTTGACGTTTGAAGCTTTTTCAGCATATTTATGAGAGACTTAATGATAGCAACAAGATCGACAATAAAACTGAGCAACTAGCTATGGTGGTTGCTATTATAAATCCGCTATAAGAATTAAATAAATCCAAGAAGTATGGAAATTGTTACTTGGAATATGCGTCTACAAAGCAACATCATGTTGAAGGTGGCTAAAAATGGATTTACTTCCAGTTAGCGTATGAAAATCTAGAAAAATGTTTGCTTAGAAATCATATCGCTCCGATGCGTACTTAAAGATTAGATCAATTGTTTCGCAGATTCAATCAAAAGCAAATTCATTTTACTACAAATTATGTAGCTCTTTAAAACAGCAGCTTAGTTTTCACCATATTTTTATAACCAATATTAGAACGCCGTTTTCTATGATAGTAAGAGAGAAATTTGGAGAAATAACCATTAGAAACTCTTATTTTCACCAGAATTCATTACCGATGGAGCAATCAATGAGCAAAAACCGCCGCATTGAAATGAACAGATAGCGCCACCGTAGACATGTTCTGTGAAAAGCACACAAATAGAAATATGCATATACAGTGCCGCCGTTGTTTTGATGCGGTGAGTGCTAAATGAGTTACCTTGATTGATACATTCAAAATTTAGTTCACTTTTCATTTTATAGTCGCATTATTGCAATCACTTTCAATAACATTTAATTATTAGGTCACGCCCGAGGCTAAGCCAAATACCACCAACAGAAAATGCAATTACAAAATCTGGATGATTGGAACCAGGGTAGTTTTGTGAAAGGTTATCAAAAGTTTGGATTTTTAGTTAGAAAACGGATGAATGATATGAAAAAAAAATTGTCCCACACTTCAGAATAGTGAACCAATAAACGAAAATTATACTCCAAATGCTTTTTCTTCTAAACGACTCTTATTTGCATGATTCTTGGTACATCCAGCAGACTTTGAAGTGATCATTGAGCTTCGCTTTCATTCATGTATCCCAAGGAAAGAATCTAGATGAACAACAATGATCAGAACCGTAATTTCAAAAAGCTTTACCAATGGTTAAGCTCCGCAGTGGCTTAGCCAGAAAATTGGTCTGGTGGGGGTTTTCTGAACATTTTTTTTTATTCGAAAAACAAATTTCTTCTAAAAATGTTGTCTCTGGGGAGGGGTTTATGTCCACAACCATCCCCGTGGCTACGCCACTGAGCTCCGCTAATATTGGTAAAACTCAATAAAACAAATGTGTTCCTTACTTTCAAAACCAAAAACAAAGTATTCCAAGAAAATAATATAACCTAAAAATTTCCTACACCAACCCGAACATGCTCATCTCACAAGTAGGTGAAATATTTTGATCATATCATCCTTAAAAATGTGTCAGGTTTTCAAAAATCCTTAAGTCATGAATGTCGGAATTCCATCGTTTTTCGAGCTCAAACAATCATTTTGTAAAATCTTATGCATCTACACTGCCAAAAATATCTATATAAGATATATGTGTCGCCGTTATAAATTTTTGCAATAGCTCCACCCTAATATAATCGATATAGAACCACACATAAATTAAATAATTGCTAATACGAGACCACACATAAAGTTTATTTGGATATATATTTTATTAGAAGTTCGCGTGGAGAATGGTTATGTGTGCGCTGATATACATCATAAGTTAAATCTATGTATTTTTGCCAATAAATATGTGTGGATTTTTAGTAGTGTATATATCTATAAATCATAAATCTATAAATCTATAAATTGAGCTTGAGCTTGAGCTTGAGCTTGATTGACTGCTCGTAGTTGCTACTCCATTATGACCAGATCAGCTGTTCTTACACAGGAACCAACAGATGTTTGCTTGGGACTAGCACACATCTTCAATGTACAAGTACTGGTGATCTCATTTGTTAGGTCATACTGGCGCCTGCCACGTCAGAATGCAAGTCAATGTAGGGAAGGGGGAGGAAATGATGATGCAATCACTCGCCCACTGCAAGCCGAATATACCTCTGCACTTGCCACGAGTTCATGCGGAATTTGTTGGAATTTATGGGTTAGGTTGGAGAGGCAGAGGTCCGTCTTGGTTAACGAGCTGCCAATGTGATAGATAGGAGAAGGTAACTGATGGAATTTCTAATTGGATGTAGGAAACGAGCTCTATAGTTCATTTCCAATTCTAGCAGATTACTGTTAGAATACTCAAGTTTAAGGTATAGGAATAGTAATGGAAACGGTATGGAAGTCCATTTCCAGTTCTAGCGATTGCTAGAATATGAGAAATATAGAGAAAGATACAAAGTAGGAGAATGGAACGGACCTGGGATTGAACCCATGATCTCCTGCGTATGAGGCAGAAGCAGTAGCCATATGACTACCAAGCCCGCTTCATAAATCTATAAATCTATAAATTGTTAATTTACATTTAAATTCAAAAAGTGTAACAAAACATAAGTAAATTGATCAGCGTCCCTTCCTTGCTGTTAAAAAATACCAGTGATTTTAACTAGGCAATGTTAAATGGTAATGTTTGCTAGCCAAATGTTGAATTCAATAAATTCCGCTCCGTAAGTGTGTGTGTATAACGATCATCATATGTTGGGTAGTTTAATTATAACGTGTATCGAACTTTTTTGGACGCGAGTTGGCGCCACATGTGGGTCGCCAGAATTTTGCGAGAGTGAATCATATTGTTAATATAAATAGTATACTTGATAAAAGTGTTGCGGTCATATGAGCAAACAGCAACATGGTGTGCGAAACAGAGACGAGTAGGTACAATGCGAGAAGAATATAAACTTCCTCGTATAGCTCTCCAACTGCTTCAGCGTGCGTCAATTTCGATATGGCGCACCGGCATGGTCCCGACGGATACAGTTCAACGAGCTATATCAAATTTATTATACATTTCCACAAAAATATGCCTACCACACTTCTGCTACAACATTTGATTTTCCGTTTGCATTCGATTAAACATAATCGATTAAGTTTGCAAAAACATCAAGCATCCCTATTTTTTCATGATGACATTTTGAAGTGTGTAAAACGATCGTCATATTTTGGGTAGTTCGATTTACGTGTGTATCGATCCTTTTGGACGCGAGTTGGCGCCACATGTGGTGTCGCCAAAATTTCGTGAGAGTGAATCATATTGTTAATATAGTATATTTGGTGGAATCTAACAATTATTGAAAGTTTTTGCAAACATACAATGAAAAAGATGCAAAATTTCTTGGCCGGTTACTTGGCCGTTTACAGAAAATCTAAAGGTAATAGATGTTCCTACGCATAAAAATAAAAAAAAACTTATCATGTTTGGAACATCGTACTGTAAATTAACATGATTACAGTGAAGATACTACTGTAATCACGAGAAAACAATCTGCAATTCAACAGCGCCTTTGTAATATTTGTGCTGTAGCTCGAATGAATCAGTTGGGCAACCCAAATTGAACAGGAAGACCAAACAGCAAGAGGACTTCGCCGTAAACACCAAACATTTTGAAAATCTGTTCTAAATGCTTGACGGTAATTCAGCGAGGAAAATCGTACGTTTGCGCGAAGGACACAGAGTTAGCTACACTGGCTGTGATAGCTAGCAATGAACTTTTTGTGCATGTTCATGCCGGATGGCTAATAGCCGAAATGTAGGCAATTAGCTGTAAAAGTGAAATTACAAAACTGCCTGGGCAAATTGAAATTGTCAATAGTTGAATGCATTGAATCAATTGTTTACTGAGATATTAGAGAGTTAACTGATTGATTAAGTTTTACACTTCAATCTTCTTTTGTATAAAATGGTGGACCGTAAAAAATTGATTTCATTTTCAATGACTACCAGAAACAAAACCAAAGAATCTTGCCAGTGAAGTTCACTTTCTGTCAACGACAGCCATATTGACGAAAAAAAGCAAAGAAAAAGGAAAATTTCTGCAGCAACCATTTACCGGTACTCAGATCGACAGATGCCAAGCGATTATGTTTTGTCCTATGAAGAAATCTTGCGTCAAATTAATTTTCTTACTCTTTTCAAGAAAACGTATTTTGAATCAGAATTCAGAATTTAGCGAAAAAGTTTTACAGGATGCTTTGAATTTGTCAGTATCTTCGATGTTTCGGAAAGCAGCTTTCTTGTATCTAATGAAGTATTCCCATTAGCCCCGCCCCCTTGTTAATCGTTTTGAGTACACATCATATTCACACCCATAACAGATCACAAAGGGGCGGGGCTAATGGGCTTATTCTATCGAAAACAAAAAAAACCTGCTTTCCGGCGCATCGGTATTCCACAGAGAGCGGTCCCGAATTCGGCTTTCGTGTCGGCATCGGTGGAGGTCGCCATCCATTTGAACAAATTTATTGCACCTTCTCCCTCCGACGCGCGTTTCTGATTCTGCTACCTAAGGGCAACTTTCTGTCGTGTCTAACGATTTTGCACTTTAAAAAAAAATCATCTCGGATCAACTTTTTCTGTAAATAACCGATTTATTTCCGATAATGTGCCTTGTCAATCTCTAACAGCAACAAAACATAATCACAATCCTGTGAGGAAATTCCATTTGGCTGCTACTGACGCCATTCATTCGAACAAACTTATTGCATTATCTCCCTTTGACGCGCGCGCGTGCTACCGAAGAGCATCTTTCTGTCGTCGCCAAACAATTAGGTTTTGCGATAAATTTCATTTCCGATCAACCTTCTTTTAAATAAAATTGGGGCCCACAAAGAATAGATTTCATTTCAAATGACTTACAGAAACAAAACCAAAAAACTTTGCCAGAAAATTTCACTTTCCTTCGACGACTGCCGAATCGATGACGCCACCTTAATGGAAAATTTCGTTTAGCCTTTTAGTATTATTTGAAAAGGCGCATTATTGAAAATAAAGGATCTTTTTAGGATCGTCATTGTCGTTTAATTGAATAAATTCGAAAACTTAAGCCGAATAGTCTGTTTGTCTAAATGATATTTTAGTTACCAGATGAACATTGCCGCTGTCGTCGCTGTCCGGAACATCTTTTGCTGGCGAGGATAGGGGATCTAAATGTCAATGAAGGAAAAATACATACGATTTGACAGTTAGGTACCACACATGTATCGGACAGCAGAACAAAGGGAACCGAAGCGACAATCTTTATCTAAAATATCTTTTGTTTGTCTGGGTGAAGGTTTTTCTCAACGGTTAATTTCTCGTCTTGTTAAATAGTTTTAGTCCGGAAAAGGTATTGCGCCGCTTCAAATAATGCTTATTTTGCTTTTTTCAGACATTCTTGAGGATGGTGTGCCCTGGGATTCTGTTGTCCCTCATTGAAATCTAGACGAGTGGTTTCGGCGATGATGAGTCATGTTAATCCTTTTTCCACTGTTGGAGACTCAAAGTTTATCCAACTGGGAACTGCTATTCGGCTTCTTGATTCGGTTGACCTCCGAGTAGTTTGTTCAATGTTAATAAAAAAGCACAAATTGTGATGACAAATACCATTCGAAGTATAGCTACGTAGTTCTATGACACCTATGCGTACAACCCAATTGTGCTGTTTTTAAATGGTAAACTGTATTTTAATAATGTTTCCGAACATTGGCTTAGCAAAACGCTGAACAACTGTAAGAAGTGGAACTCGCCATTGGATTTGGATTATGGCTATATAGTTAACAGCCTTAACATAACAGCCTTCATGTTCAATGAAATTTACTAAAACCTGAGTCACAATGAATCATTGGATAATATCCAATAAAATCCGGTTTAACAATTTCGTTAAGGAAAAGCCTCCCGGCTTATTTCCAATTTTTGATCTTTTTCGTTCAACAAAGTTTTACAGAAAGGCTATCATTTTTAAAAACTTTTTTGAAAAGCCTAGGATACCCATAGTGTTAAATACTTGTCTGACCGTGTGTATGTGTGTGTATGTATGAACACAAAAGTTGAGAAAAACATTAAACAACAATTTTAATCCATAACCGATATTCTCGCAACTAGTTCCGATAGGTACTAGCTGAGACGAGACCGGCAAAGACAGCTTCTTTTCCTTGTTCTTTTTTGACACTTGTTCTTCTTTTCATCACAGTTGACCATCGAGTTTCAACTGTTTCCTTGACTGTTTCACCTAAGCCCCGGGTGGACTCTTCTGAGCACAATAAAAGTGTATCCAATTCACGAATTAGTAAATTCATTTTCATAAGGATTTTTATACCGGGAACAAAACACACGTTTATAACTGATTATTAATAAGCTAAACGGATGATTTGGAATACTCGTTAAAGTGAAAAAGTCTTCGTAAAACAAAAATCATGCGGAATATTTTATTTGGGATACCAATACTTCCACACAAAAAGCTGCTGGTTGCACCTGATAGTTCGTGACAGCAGTTGACTGGCAGCAGCTGAAGTTCCTTTTTTTTCCTCTTTGCAAGTCCCGTCCCAGGGTACTAGTAATTCGACAGGGCGCAAAGCCTTGTTGATTATTATTGAATTTTATAACAATCGACCGTTGCGTTTAACAGTTATGAAGAAAATGGAACATCGAACCACATTAGCGACATATAACGATGGTCTCTTGGCTAAATTCAAGAAATGCAGTATCGCCATTCAGTGAATTAAGCTGGGTTTTCATTCTAGCTTTGCTGCGTCGCAGCGTGCGTGAAATAATAAAAATAGCAAAAAATCGTTCACAAATTGCGTAACGCAAAAATCGGAGTTTTTTACCCCCTCCCTCCTCCTTGTAACAGGAACTAATATTTTTTTGAAACCCCCTTAACACGTAGCTATGAAAATTTTAAAGGCAGATTTTTTATCTTTTGTGTCGCATGTAAAGTTTTGTATGAACACTTCTAGGTATAGCAACAGATATTCTCAGCACATGATCAAAACCCAAACTGATAGAAATATTATTCTATTCCATTCCAAACAAACAGATTACAATGTAGCTTGTTAAATCATAATAGGTAAAATTTCGTTTCAGAGTGATGTACGGAAGCCGGTTATGGGTCATGGTATCCAATGTTGCTTACAAATCCTGAAAGCTACATCAGAGATTTTTTCGCCGATTTTCAGCTCCCATGTAAATATTTCAAAAGCCGAATATCCATTTTCCCGTTCCGAAATCCGCGGTGAATTTTAAAATTTTAAAAACACATAGCAAAAAATCCGTCGTTAAGATTTCAAAGCTGTGACGCCACTTGCGATTTGCGAGTAGTTCGTGTACTGTCGTTTTAGCCATGCTCACCAACCAAATACCAAGTTCAAAATCTGACTAATAAGGACTTTGCGGTTTGAGGGTACATGTTTTTGAAAACAAATATTGGAAAGCGAATACCTGCTAAACCAAGCATTTTCTGGGAAATCCCAGAGTGTAGTCGAAAAACTAGCTTTCTTCTATCAGATGAGGGTATTAGTTCTGGGGATAAACGTTTATTGTGTGGTCCAGAATTTCCCATTGCTGGCATTCAACAGGTAGACTATTTGGGAAGATTGCCTTACAAACTTTTTTTTTCATTAAAGTCATTCTAATGTTTCATTTGGATTGAGCATGAGCATGATTGACCGCCCTCGGTTGCCACTCCGTTAGTGCTAGGTCAGCTGTAATTACACAGAGATTCTTATGTTTCATTTGGATTATTCAAATAGTTTAATTGAACAGATCTGTTTGAAAATACAATATTCCTTTGGTGTTTTTTACGCAAATCAGTTCTACTATGCGATTGATTTTAATAATGTGTCTTTGTCAATTTTCGAAAAAATTATATGAAATAGACAATTATGCATAATATGGTAGTAAAGAGGTGGATTTGGATTCATCGTCTTGATCAACACATGGTCGGGGTTCAGCCAAACCGAACCAAGCGGCTTTTCGACTGACTTGTGATGTTTTGTTCGCAAAAGGAAAATGAAAAGTATTTCATGTCAATTCATGCGTACGAACGTTGTCCGATGCGATTTGTGATTACAGGTATACCTCGATTATATGGACCCTCGATAATATGGACTTTTTACCTCGATTATATGGACTTTTTTCGCTCAATTTTTTTCGTGTCTAGAGGTTTTAAAAATCTTTTGAATATTCTTCGTCATATTTTACATTAATTCTATATTTATTAAGGTACATTGGGACAAAAAAGCCAGAAAGGGATGCATTCGAAGTTATATATGATGAAACCGCACACTGAATCACAGGATCGGCTGACTAGATTGATTTACCAATTTCACGTTGCAAATTCCATTGCATTTTTGTATTTTTAATCAACAAATACCACGGCCACGTCCTTACAAATAGGTGTGGAACGATAACGTGTATTTGAGGTGATCTCTGTTAAATTAAAACTTGATGTGAATTGCCAGACTGGGAAGCGAGGGATGAGATGTTCATATTTAGCTGTTAGATCTTCGCTAACAAACCATTTTCTACCCTTGGTGCGTAAATTAAATGTAGGGAATGGAATTGTGCAAAGGGCGGATGGCGCATTAACATCCAGCAAATTTTAACCAAGACTGATTTTGTTTATCAGTCCTCCCAGAACTGTAAAAAATTGAAAAATCAACAAGAAGTCTTAACTTTCAAATACATGTTATTAAATATCCCGGTATTTATATTCGTTCGTATGTTCGTTAAGTATCTGAATGTAAGTTGGCAGTTCTCAAATGATTTGCTGCTTAAAGAAGGTTACCAATGATGCAGGCAGCCAGGGCTGGCATACTCCTCAGTGCAGTCGAAATGTGCGAGTCATTCGCACTCCTCAAAAATACCGGAGAGAGTGTGTTTCGATTATCGCTCATTTTTTCTCTTCCGCAACGCAGTGAGACCTCTTTGTGTTTTTACTCTGCAGCGTATGCATTTGTCAGACACGAAGAGTTTAAGATAAATGATGAAATAAACACACCGTGTTCCTCAATGAGTTTTAATAGAACGGTGAATCAAACAGAATGAAAGTAAACATTTCTTCGCTTCACTTTTCAAAAGGACCTAAGTAACATTTTTTTAGCGAGATTTCTAAAGTTAAACGTAGCTGTTGATACTATTTATGCGTAATAAGATATGGATAAAATGTTTTTGCTATAATTAATGAGATGAGTGTATTACTTCTGCGTGAAGTTAAACGCTTTTTACAATGATATGGAAATACTTCTGCTCTGCTAACGGGTTTTTGTGTGTTTGCCGTCGAAATATTGATTCACCCTTATTATTTGAATGTCACCTTAGGTGAACGACCCCTAACCGCTTTTATCTAAATTGCTCCTAGAATTATTGAAAAGTGTTTTCAAAATTTCACCGTATGCTTTCCCGTGCCATTCCTTTCAAGTATCATATTTTATCTTCTTCTTCTTTATGCCACTCTTATTTGCCAATGTAATACTTTTTAAGCATGGAGCGCCAAACTTCATTGTAACCCCACCAAAATATGTTTGTGCCCCAAAGTATTTCTACGAGCATCATGGAAAACAATCAGGGTTGCCACATTTAAATCTGTATTTTTGCCCCAGAAAATCTTTATATCTGTATTGCGCGTTTTGCACTTTATAAGAGTTTTGCGAGATTTTTTTTCTCACAGTCATCTTTTTCTCACACTCAATACACTCAAAAAAGTTTGATTTTCCGTGTATAATATTTGTGTGTGAGTGCTCAATCTGAAAACAAATAGACGTCAAATCATGGCGGGAATCGATTTAGTGTACACGCTTTCATGTGACTAACGAGTAATGGGTTATAATTGGGTAAATTTCAGTAACAAAAATCGATCAACCCGAAATGAGAGTGAGTGTGAGAAAAAGAAGCGGCAAATCACAATCTACACAGAACTCTTCAAATTGGTGAAATCGGCAATATCTCAAGTCAAAAAATCTGTATTGAAAATCTGTATCCATCTGAACCAAATTAAAGTCGTCTTTAATAAAGTTAGTTTTGAAAGACATGTCAGACATGTCAATATTTAGCCATTTTTTTGCACATTTCTTTCCAAGGATTACAAATAAAGGAATACAAGCAACAATGTTTGCTTTCTCAAGGTTTAATCATTGACCATTTATTAATAATATATGTCAAGGATCCATTATAGCCACATGCACAACAACTTTATTGGACTAATCTTCAGACACACTGAAAAGAAGCACTGTTAAACTGTTTCAAAGTATTTCAGATATGATCAATGATAGTTAGACCAGATTCTTTAGTATTATTTTTAGAGCGTTTTCCGAAACCACATGTATTAAAACATAATCTGAACATTTTCCGAATCATAATCTGATCGAATTTCAAAATCATTTAATTGCCAATTAAGAACAAAATCTATCAGAGACCATATGTTCTGTAATTTTGAATTAAAATTAAGTTTATCTCAAAATGGCTTTTAATAAGATCATTTTACAGATCATTAAAAGTGATTTGCAATAATTTTTGGTACTGAAATCCTCAAGAAATCTGTAAAATCTGCAAATTTGACAAAAATCTGTATATCTGTATATACAGATTCTTGGTCAAAACCTTACCTCAGAAATCTGTAAAATACAGAAAAATCTGTATATGTGGTAACCCTGAAAACAATATCATTTTCAAGAATATTGCACCAAGTGGTACAACTTTGTGTTGGCCCAACTCTCACCAGAATAATTCTCTCACTCTTCGTCTACGTCCTCACTCATCGTATTGGCTTTGTTACACGATGAGGATCAGCGTCACTCTCTGTGGTGTGTATTAAAATCTCCTCATTGTGCACAGTGTGTGAGGAAATGCCAGCTCTGCAGGCAGCAAGACTTTGAAGTATTTAAATTTTATGATGAATTTTAATTGATTGAATTAGGGCAATATAAATATAATTAAAGACGCAAAAGGAAGCTCCCGAACATAGTTGTAGTGTGTATTGTAGAAGAATGAACTCTTAGTAGCGAAAACGCGAGTAAATTTAAATTTGGATTAAGGGGGGCTTGTCCTTAACATACGAACATAGTCCAAAATATTTACAACAGGTCCTAACAGGTGTATGTGCAAAAAGGTGTAGGTGCATTTCAATCCATAGTAAGAACGCTACTTGTTAAAAACAGATCGGCTAAAGGTAAGTGTCGGAAAAGATAGATTATTTCTACGCGTTTTTGTATTTTGGCCATAACGTCTGAGCCCATAGTCCGATCTGGCAAATTTTCAATAGTAGACAGTACATAGTTCTCAATTCTCCGTCGAATTCAATTTGATGCAATCGTATCGAATAAGGTTAAGTTTATTTTTGAAAAGAAAACATATAACTTTCTCCTACGCTTTGGAACTAAATACAGGTATGGACTAGTATATTATTGTGTCCAAGTGACCAAGTATATTATTGTGTCTACATTAAGCTTGGCGAAATCTTCATTACTGACGTAGTTTTAGAACGACGTGCAAGCCAGCGACTGAAAACGGTTCTTATATAAACTCAACATCTACTGAATCATCACAAAATGGGCCAAAACATGCGGATTAGACTGTAATACAAAAATAAGATATATTTGTATTGTTTTCAGACTAATTTAATCGTTGAACACCAATTTTGAGAAAAAATAATTTTGCTTCGATTATATGGAAAATTCGATTATATGGACTTTTTTGCATCGAAAAAGTCCATATAATCGAGGTATACCTGTATATGAATCTATAACACGAAACCTTTGGCAAAAAAATTGGAAATTTTTCCTTGGCGCTTGGTGTGATTTGGTTGAACCCCGACCACATGTCACTCAAAAATCTGAATAAATAAATCTTCTTTCGTGTTACGCGTAACATTTGGTAGTACCCACCCCCTCCCCCACCTTTTAGTGTAACAAAGTATACCGCAAGATGACCTCCCCCCTCCCCCCAATCACGTTACGTAATTTGTGAACAGAATCTTTGCGTTGCTTAAGTGAAGTGTCCTTGAATTGAAACGCGAGTGAATTTAATCTTTGATTTCGAAAATGTTTAACGCGCTGTAGTGAATTGAACCCAGGCCCACTGTCGTGAGAGGCAGCCTAGCTTACCATTCATCCATCGCATATTAGCGTTTCTGTTTCGAATGATATTAAAATATCGAAAATCCATATTGAAATGAAGGAGCTACAGTAATATCCCGATTTTATCACACCCCTGGTGAATTTTGGGGTGACAAAACAGGGTAGGTGACAAAATCAAAAAAAAAATATTTTAAATTTTTTAATTCATTTCACAAATATGAATTATTTTATGCCTTGGAAATGCAAAATGCGTGAACAGTATCCGTTATTTCTTGAAGAAAATGCTTACAGAATCCTTTCCAGGTACTCAGAAGTCATTCATAATAAACTTCAGGCGGTGAAAGTTATTTCATGGAAATCAACGTTGTTTGCGGTATTATTTAAGGCTCAAGACTCCATCACACTGTTTTGAAAATTAATGACGTTATCGTTGGTTAGTATTAGTATTGTAATTGGTATGAAAAAGTGACGAAAATTTGAGGTGGGTGGAAATGGGGTGGTAAAAATTTGTCAGCACCTACATAATGTTGCCAGATGTGGCAAAATGTTTGTTTTAAAATGAGTGTTTATGATATATTCAATATATGGAAACTTAATTGAAAATTCTTTATATACTACTGTACATCACATAGACAGTATGGGAAAATACAGTAAACACTCTGATTATCCGAAAAATTCCCGGCACCGAACACACCGATACAGTTTGCCATAAAATTACGGTTCATACAAATAAAATAAACCATCCACACAAAAAGCGTGTCGAGGGAAATGCAGTCTAAAATTGGACAACTTTGCGATACGTATTTTTAATAGCCCCTTGCTGCTGCATGAGTCTTATGTCTCATGCCGTCCGTCCACACTTTCTTGTTTTGGCTCTTGCGCAGCGCAAACAGAACAGAATCGAGTTTGATTACTTGTGGCGTACAACTTTGAAAAAGATGCTGATTTATTGATTCCCTACAATGAGCAAGTAGTAATGACATGAATATTTGCCATTGAAAATAATTATAGTCTGTGAAATCCTTGTACAAAAACATTAATTGTGGGCGGATAGAAAATATTCTAAAGCATGTGCTGACTAATCTATCAGGCCGTGGCTGCTTCTGCGGCTTCCGTGGTTTTGTTTTTCTTTGACTACATGGTAGGCTGAATGGTGAAAAAAATGTAAACCATTCCTCGCCCTGTCAACAGAAGCTTGCATTTTCCATTATTTTGTCTGGTTAATTTGGTCAAGTCGACAAACCGCAACAATTATTTGAGTAAATGCATCTGGCAACGATGAAGTGATGATTCTTTTCTTGTACGTACATAAAGTTGTTTGCGTGTCGACTAGTGTATTCGATATATTGTTAGGATATAACTAAGTTGCATTACCAAGGTTTTGAGCGCACTATTTCATCTAATGCGCTAGTGAATTTGGGCGAATTTTGCAACATTCACAATACGGTCGTCAAGTCCGTCTGTCACTTCGAATTTTCAAAGGCAGTTTTCGTTAGTTTTTCGCCGCGAAGGAAAGAAATTAGTGTTCAATATTAGACAAAAAAGTGGAAGTTAGTTGATGAATTATTTTTAAGTATGATAAAATCGAAAAAACAGGAAGAAAAGAGCAAGTGAAAAATTGAGTTCATGTTAACAATAAGTGTATGTGTTTGATTCGATCGTTCGGAATGAGTATGTGTTCAATTAGCATACTAATGTTGGCCCAGGAAAACAGCAGTTTTAAGTATTTTTCAAGCAAATAATGAAAAATTAATTAGCTAGGATAGAGAAAAACCCATATGAAAATGCAATGACTATGCGTTGACGGAGGTAAGTTGGTAAATAGCAGTAAAATATTCAATTTTAGTTAAAACTGCATTAGTATTAGTGCGAATGAGAATAAAATCATCCTCATCATCAAATTGATTACGGTTTATAGAGCCTTAAGAAAATAAAAAGAATGACTTGAATTTTCAAAATTTTATGGAGTGACAAAATCGGGTCGAAAACGTGATAAAATCGGGACGTGACAAAATCGGGTCGAAAACGTGATAAAATCGGTGGTAGACAAAATCGGGAGTAGACAAAATCTGGGAGTGACAAAATCGGGTCAATACTGTATTTGTGTTTAAAATCTCACAATCCATACGCTAAATCTAATTTTGGAAGTGGTGGAAAAAAATCTAGGACTAAGAAGTCTGGACCAGTAAGCATATTTCAGCCCTCTCAGACGAAAGGTTTTTTTTTTAATTTTCTATTACTTTTTAGTGTAATTTTCCATTGACGAAAAGTTCATTACGATACTGGAAATGCGCATTAGGTAGTTCGAATCTAGCCACAAGTCCTGGGAGTGTTAGGGCTGGGCCGTAGCAACCTTTGCCGTCGCTGCGGTGAAAAAGGACACAAGGCGCAGGTCTGTGATAAGGCACCTGAGATGCTTTCGTACGTTTATTGACCTTTTCTGAATTCTCTCTCACATGTAACAGAAAGGTGGCCAACCTTAGCTGATAGTGTGAAAAGACGCGAACATGCGCGAAGTGATTGCTGAGGAAATGAGAGTAACCGTCGGTTGGTACTGCGAAAATAACCTTCGTGATTTCGGTTGATTCGGTGGCTTATCTGAGAATTAAGAAGCAGTTCAGATTAGCTTAGAATTAATCTCTTCACCACAAATCACAACGGAAATTTTCGCGTACTAATTGTAACTTTCATGTTCCCAATAATCTTCAGGTCGTTAATGATGGTGGATATTGGTGGTTCCATATCTAACATTAACGGAGTTTTCTTCCATCGCGGTGATCAATCCAGTTCACCCAGATGGTCGATAGGCTATCGTCCGAGCTGGTGAGCCGGAAGCCGGCTATCATCGCGAGTAACTCGAACGCTTGGGTAGCGGGGTGGGGTAGCCACTATACCAATCAAAAAGGTCAGGCTTTGCTTGAGACGGCTATGCTGGATACTAAAACCGAAAGCCCAAGTAACATTAGAAAAAAAAATACACATGGGAAAAATGTTAGCATCTAAATCTAAATTTTTACGCCAAGAACATTTGACCGATACAAATCTTTAGAATTTTACAAAGCCACATTGAAACTAATCACTGTCATTTAAAACTTCGAACAGACTTCTTTTGCTTTGCTAACTGCTAATACTTTCTTATCAGTCCCATATTAGTTTTACGCATTACTGAGATAATATCCGAGGAAGTTTCAATTCGCATTTCCCATGCAAATTTTGAAAACAAAAAATAACTTCAAACATTGTGCGGCTTTGATAAAATTGAATGATATTCACGGAGTTGACCCAAAAGTGACGTAAACTCAAATGGGACTGTTACCACTGCCCTGGTAGTAACTCATATTCTTGTAAAACCTTGAAAAGTGCTTTACGATTAAAGAAGGCGTAGGTCGGATTGATAATAATTAGTTAACATAACTCTATTTATCTTCTATTTAACTTGGAGTGATTCTTGATTTCGGCGCCACCTAAAGGCTGAGCGAACCGCGCATTACAACGCTGGCTTTAACTATTTGTTTTACTTCACAAACTTTTATGGAAACGATTGAAATCACCATTACTTCTTCTCATGACAGAAAATCTAGAGCTTGCCCAGAAGCAACAATTGTACTTACAGCACATGCCCTCCTCCGAACATCGACAGAATAGATGTGTCAGTTGATTTTCCTATCCGGATGGTACGATCCACCAACAGCGTCGTGTATTCGCCATATAGGATAACGCCGTAGGGAAGCCCCAGCGACGCGAACGAGGCCAATATCACTCCCAGAATCGTGGCACTTATTTCTCCCCATGTGGCGAATCGAAACTGTAAAATCAAACGAAATAAAAGAGCGAACCATATTCAGTAATGGTGAAACCACTTGTTTATCGCTGGGTTGCAATCTTGGTTAACTTACCAATTTGAAGTACGAGACGGGTTTAGTGTTAGTGATTCCGGGGCTAGCTTTTTCCGGTGGTTTGTCGAATTTCGCGTTCAGTACGTCCTTCGAGCCCTTGTAACTGGACACAGACATTGCGTCGTTGTTGATGCCATTTTTGAGATTCAACGATATCTGCGATCCGTTGCATTGAGGATAGTCTTTGTTCGTCATTTTTTGGTGTTTTATTGGTTGTTTCTATTAACGTAACTAGGGAACTAATCTGAAATTCAGAAAGAGAGAAATCTTGTCAATGTGATTGCCTTTGCACGTCAAGTCTAAAAAAATAAATATTTGAAATATGAATACTTGACGAATTGTTGAATATCCTTTGTATATTTGATAGAATTTCATTCATGTAAAAGTTATGGGTATTCAAATTGTAATAAATACCAAATTATCATAATATTATAATTATTATAATAGGTAAGTGTTAAATATTAAAATTAAAATTTATACTCGATGGAAGCAGATGTTTATTAGATATCGAACATCCAGTATGACAAATAGATCTTGATTCTTGATTAATGATGACAAGCAACCCATACTTAAGTCAATTAAAACAATAACCATTCAGGAATGTTAGCGAATGATTTAATACATTCTATCGATAAACCAATTATTTTCCCGGTAATTGCAAACATGGGACAAGAAAAATTATGACCCACGATTTGATGCGGGCATTCTAATTGAGTTGATCAGTTCCAGAGGGATACGCTATGCATTGTTTGTATATGTCATCTTCCTGTATCTCGCTCATGAATACTCAGTGCTGAAAAAATGCAAATCGACGAAAGAACCAGTGAATAAATCAATAGCACTTTGCGACCCTTGTCACAGCCTCTTTCGGTCTGTTGTATGTGGTTGGGTTGGTGTTTATTTGCGGTTAATTCGTTGCTATTCGTTATAATCAAGCACCGTAGGGCAGCTACTTGTTGCTTGGAAAATATCGCTTGCAACTGGTTTGGGAGGTAGTTGATGAATTTATTGGAAATGAGGAAAAAATAGTAATTTTGCAATTCAAATTACATACGTCCGATGACCGTAGGGATAGAAAAGGTGGAATTATCGTCATTTGTGGAAAATAATAACCTTTGAAACAGTATCGATTATATCTGGAATATCCCTCATGTGGTGACAACACAGGCATTAGAAACAATGTATGACGCATCCGTTAATGAATGTTAGCGGTAGTTTAGTTTAAGAGCATTTCTCACTTGATCTTACATTTATGTTCCAGGAATTGGTGTTACGGCAGGAATTTCCGTTCGTGGCCTCTTTCTCGTTGTACAGAGCTTTTGTACAACGCAACGCAATAATATAGGGGTAAAATGTGCATTCCATGGGTTAACGTCCAATAATCGCTACTTTGCCCTGTGTAAAACACCTGACTAGATATATTTTATAGTAAAATATTGCAATCCTTGTATGTTATATTTACTCTGCAAAATATCTATACATATTATGTATAGTATATGTGTCGCCATTATAACATAAAATTATAATTTATAGATTTCTTGAAAATAGTTCAACTGAGTAAGGAGATCAAAGATCCCCCGGATTACGGTACTCAGTTTAACAGAGCGTTAATGAATAAAGCTTCCAATGAATGATTAAATTTGTTATGATTAAATCATTCAACTCTATGATTAAAGATTATGATTAATGATTTATTCATCTTTGACAGTGATTAATGATTATGATTACCGATTAAATTAATTTTTGACAATGATTAACGATTATGATTAATGAATAAAACGTTTGGAGTATGATTAACGATTACCGATCGTGATTAAATGTCGACACAATATGCGTATGATTAATGATTAACGATAGATATGATTAATGATTAATGATAATGAATAATCAAATTAAATGATTTGCATTGTGATCAATAATCAAGTAACCTTTCTACCAAACTGTGTTATTAAAAGGTATAAAAATGTTATGATTATGATTAAAGATTAATGAACAAAAGCGATGTATGCAATGATTAAAATTAATGATTAATGAATAAACTCAAAACAATCATGAATAAGATTAGTGATTAATGATTAAATGTGAAAATCTATGATTAACGATTAGTGATTAATGATTGAATCGTATTTTTTGTATGATTATGATTAATGAATAATGATTAAATAACCCATTATTCATTAATCATGATTAAATCTATGATTAATCACTAATGCTCTGGTTTAAAGTAATCATGGAAAAATAGTAACTAACGAGATACAATTTAAAAGGAATAGGAGAATCTTACCTTTCTGTGATATCTGTCCTGAAAAACAGAAACGATCACGCATCTTTTGTTTTGCTGTACAAGAAACAAATATATCTAGAGATACCAACAAGATGATGGTTATCTATGAACAATACTGTGAAACTATTGACTTTGGGGCTGTCCACAAACCACGTAGACTGAAATTTCACATTTTCACACATCTGACCTACAATTATTCACACCGGTTCAAATTTGTATAAAACCGAAGAATTTTCAGAATTTCCGTGAAAAGTTAGAATTATTTTCCGAGGTAATTTTAAGTTTAAATGAACATTCCGAAATATTTCCCGTGGAATTTTGGAATGGTTTCCTACGTTCTTGCTTGCAAATTTGGAACAATTTCCTGATGATTTTTTTATATCCTGTAGACATTTCAAAGACTTTTCCGAATAATTTGCGGTGGAAATTATAGAGAATTTTCAGTTGAAATTTTCGTAAAAAATTCGAATATTTTTTCAAGAAAATTACAAAAGCTTTCTTACAAAAATGGCAAACGTTTTTTTACGGAAACTCAAAGAATTTTTGGTGGGATATTCAAATAATTTCTCGTGGAAATTTTCAACAGTTTCTTTGGAAATTCCTAGGATTTTCCATCGATCATTCCAAAGAATTTGCATTAGTACTCCCGAAGAAATTGCCCTAAAATATACGAAGAATTTCGCTTATATATCCGAAGAATTTCCGCAATTAAGGGACTCTCTCTGGGGACCTCCCAGAAAATCTACAGTGAAGGGTTTCTCGCGGAAATTTTGAAAATTATAAAGAATCAAGGAGAAAATTAAAAAAAAAATAGCAATAAAATCCATGTGGAAATTTTGAAATTTTCTCGAAAGTTTTTATAGAATACTCCGTAGAATTTTCCTTTTCCTGAGAATATCCATATAGTTTTAAGCCGTAGTTCAGACTATTACTTCAGTGAAATTCATTAGATTATTTCGATAAAGTCTTGCAAAAATTTTCGGAAAGATCCTTAAAAAATCGAACAAGTGAACTTTGCACATAGCTTCTGTATAAATTATTTTCCAAAATAATAAAAATAAAAAAAAAGTCTACGTAGACTCTGGTTAAACATTGTCTTTTTCATCCTAATATTTAGTTGAAAAAGTTGTTGTAATTTTTACAAATAATGTAATATTTAAATAGCTTTAACTTCAGACGTTAAAAACAAATTGAAATCGCCTACGCGAGAGTCTTCAGTTAGGCTTGCGTGCAAAAGTGAAGGGTTGCCAATCCGGAGATGGCAAATTCAATTCTCGATCATATCAAATTAAAACAAAAATAAAACGACTTATATTCAATCAAATCTCGCTTAACTTTTCAAAAGGACCTAAGTAACATTTTTTTCATGAATTAATTTGAGTACTGCAATCAAAAGCTTTCATGTTGTTCTGTTGATTGCGCTATTCAAATTAATTCATGAAAAAAATGTCACTTAGGGCCTGTTGAAAAGTTAAGCGAGAATTAATTTGAGTACTGCAATCAAAAGCTTTCATGCTGTTCTGTTGATTGCGCTATTCAAATTAATTCATGAAAAAAATGCTACTTAGGTCCTTTTGAAAAGTTAAGCGAGAAATGTACTCCTCGTCTTACAATGCTACCAAAAAAGATTTACACTCTACAACATTGGCAAGGTTGATTTTGAAAGGTTTTAGAGTGAGTGGGATTAAAGTGGGGGTAGCGATAGAAGTGAGGAAGGAGTAATACGGACAAAAATAAAGAGAGGAGTTAAGGTTTGTAATCACAGTTGGGCAGACATTTTCCGAAAACTTCGTTCAACTAGAAGGTCGTATATTTTAGTTACACTCCTCTCACAATTATGGATCACCCACAATTATGGATCACTTTTGTGTTTGATATTGAATTTCTAGTTTAATATCAATAATATAACACCGGATATGTGTTTGTTACATAAAAACATTATTTTCTAACATTTATTGCGTTTATCGTGCTTTTCAACCCAAAAACGATGATAGTTTTGCGCAAGTACAAACTTGCTGTTGAGCATCTGTCAAAATATCAATATTTTTTGGTGGCTTCACAATAATTGGTTCCTTCATTCATAAGCTTTTAAATCGGTTCATTCTGTTGAAAATTGAAGGATATTAAAGTGATCCATAATTGTGACCGGAAACGAGTAGATTCCCACAATTATGGATCTACTGAATTCTCCCACACTGCCGTGTCGTTCTTGGGAATTTGCAGGTCCGCTAAAACCACCGAGATCTAATATAGACCGAAAATCTGTGGAAATCCGTCGAAATTGAATTTCAATAAGAATCAGTTAAAACCAGCTATCACTGTTTATGTGGCTTTAGCCTCTCATCATAACGTATCTTCTTTAACTTGCAGGAAACATCAAAAAACGGATGCAATACATGTAGTTAGAGAAGTTAGAGAATAGATAGAGAAGCTTTTTAAAATCACTGTGAAAGTGGACGACGCGAAAAATCTGTCACCACTCCTACCTTCCACATCCTTTCAAACGGGAATTAATATTATGCATGATCCACCATCATCCATCTTTCAGTTTGTGTATTTTTTTGCCTTTAAAACAAGCTGTTTTTATGAACAAAGACCATTTGCAACACACTCCCCTCCCCCGCCTTCGTAACGCTTTTTGTATGAAATCTTCTTATATATAAAAATGAAATGGTCTGTGTTCGTATCCGCATAACTCGAAAACGGCTGGATGGATTTTTTTCATTTCTTCAGCAGAAACATTCGTTATAGTTTCCGACGGGTTTATATGATATTTCCTAATGCGAAAATTACGAGTAAAGTTGAGCAAATCGTGAAAAACTAAAATTGTGATTCCTATGCGAACTTTGCATGGGCAGTTCGGAACGCACATTCTCGCCTACTATGCAGGACAACGTCTGCCGGGTCGACTACCCCAGTAACATTTTGGTTTTATAATGGTTTTATGGTACTCTTGTAGAGTAAATAATGGTCTTCAAGAGCGTTATAAAACTAAAAATTTTACTTGGGTAGTCTTATATATAAAAATGAAATGGTCTGTGTTCGTATCCGCATAACTCGAAAACGGCTGGATGGATTTTTTTCATTTCTTCAGCAGAAACATTAGTTATAGTTTCCGACGGGTTTATATGATATTTTCTCAGTCAAAAATCAATAGTAAAGTTGAGTAAATAGAAAAAAACTAAAACACAGATTCGTATGGGAATTTCGCATGGGCAGTTCACAACGCTTATTTTCGCCTACTACGCAGGACAACGTCTGCCGGGCCGACTAGTCTTCAATAAAAATTGTACCAGTTGTCACACTTTCAGAACCCCCCCCCCCTCACCCTTAAAAGCGTGGATGTTGCTTTACGTGTTTTTTTGGATGACCAACTAAATGACATGTACACTAATTACGTAAGCAATTTTTCTGGGGTTTTCAATCCCCACTTCTCCCATGTAAGCTTAGAACGTAATTAGTGTACGACCCCTTTTGAAAAAAAGCTATTCAATACAAAAATAATAAATTTTGCAAACGCCTGGATAACCATATGAAGATGAAAATGAGAATATCAGTATACTGATCTATAATATGTACCAAATTGATCCACAATTGAACCGTTTGTTTGAGAAACTGCATATGTAACATTTTTGGCCTAAATGAGATTTTTATATATTCTGAATCCTTGTCCAAAAATACGTATTCTGGCAAAAAATACGAAAAAAAATTTTGTTCAGGAGTGTATGATTTTTTTCTCGTTTGTTTAAGAAACTACATATGTGCACGCACTTTGAAGAGCAATTATGGAGTACTGCTTACAGTTTTCACACTGAAAATGTCCCACAGTGTTGAGTTTTGCCAAAAACTATTGATCTGTATTGAAGAAATTGGAAGAATTGGTGCCAATTGGTTCAAAAACAGTTTTTTGTCGTTTTCTCGAAATTTTGTAAAATGGACTTATGCAGTTCCTCAAACAAATGATTCAATTGTGACCGCTTCCAAAAATGATTAATAATATGGTGTTTGGCCAATGTTCAAATATTTAGATTTTGGCTATATTTTAATGAAATTTTATGCATGAAACACTGCCAATCAAAACGTGATAGATAAGCGATGTCATATCCGTTTTTACATTCAAAGTTCCAACCTGCTAAATTTGTTTTAGTGAATTTTGAAGATTGGTTTCAACACTAATTGATCAACACCATAATAGTGGGGGGAGGGTACGTGACAGAAGTAAGCATTATGTTGTAGAAAGGGAAGAGGAAGGGTTGTAGAAAGGGAAGAAAGAAAGATTGACCAGGTGTCCTGGTGCCCCGTTGCAGACGAGTGCACGAGTGAACAATAACTATACGCCATTTGTTTTCCTGCGTGACGTTACGTTGCTCTCAATGCGAAAAAATCTATGTAGGCCAGATCATTAGATGTGAGGTTTAAGGAGCATATGGCGGAAGTAAGCAAGGCGAAAAGGGAATGATGATGATGGTTTGTTTTTGAGGGATATTAACTCAGGCGGTCATTCATCCCTACGAAAAGGGAAAATGATAAGAGATTGCATTGCGAATTTAGATCTAAGGTAGCAGAACAGGGGCCCTCCTTAGCCGTGCGGTAAGACGCGCGGCTACAAAGCAAGACCATGCTGAGGGTGGCTGGGTTCGATTCCCGGTGCCAGTCTAGGACTTTTTTCGAATTGGAAATTGTCTCGACTTCCCATTAAAAGGCATTAAAGTATCATCGTGCTAGCCTCATGATATACGAGTGCAAAAATGGTAACCTGGCTTAGAAACCTCGCAGTTAATAATTGTGGAAGTGCTTAATGAACACTAAGCTGTGAGGCGGCTCTGTCCCAGTGTGGGGATGTAATGCTAAGAAGAAGAAGAAGAAGTAGCAGAACATAAGGGAAAAGACGGCTTTGGCAAATTTTGTTCCATTATTGTCAGGGGGGTTTTTGTCGACCAAATTTTATGGAATTTGGCCACAATATTCTTTGATATACAAAGAATGTTAAGGCCAAATTTGAGCATAATCAGTCATTAAAAAAAACCCTGACAATAATAGAACAAAACCTGCCGAAGCCGTCATTCATTTTCATTCAAATATATTTAAGGAAAATCACCCAATTACGACATCAAATATTAGAATTTTAAGAAACGTCTCTTCACCGTGGAAACTTGATGTGGCTGAGAGCTTAGAAATCTACCGACAGGTACAAACCACCTCACTAAAGACGACCTCACAGTTGAGATCGAAATACGTATATGTAAAAGTATCACGAGGTGGTGGAATTAAATAGAACTGTGCTAAACTCGTCTTATGACAGTGAAAACATTCCACTAAAAAAGAGCTAATTTGGTTTGTCTGCTATTCAAAGCTAAGTTTTGGCTTTTCTTTGAGAATAAAGTTTGAATTTCGTAGAATGCGTCTTTCGAAATGCATATGAGCTGTTGGATTTCGTTTGGCACGTACATTTGTTGTGAAAAACGGAAATAAATCCACAAAAGCACTTATTTTCATAGTAATTTAGTTTCTCTATTTTACAAAGCTGTATTTCGGCTTTTCACTTTGAAAATAAAGTTTTAATTTCGTCGAATGGGCTTTGCAGAATGAATTTGGATTGTTGGATTTTATTTGGCACGTACATTTGTTGTGCAAAATGAAATTAAATTCAGAAAAGTACTTAATTTTATAGAAATGGCAATAACAATGGATTCAGAAAAGTACGTATTTTAATAGAAATTTGGTTTCTCTACTCTACAAAGTTGTATTTTGACTTTTCATTTTGAGAATAAATTTCGAATTTCATTGAAAGGGCATTGCAGAATGTATATGAGTTGTTGGATTTTATTTAGCACGTACATTTGTTGCGAAAAACGGAATTAAATTCACAAAAGTATGTATTTTCATAAGAAATTTGGTTCCTCTACTTTACAAAGCTGTATTTCGGCTTTTCACTTTGAGAGTAAAGTTTGATTTTGGAGGAATGGGCATTGTAGAATGCATATGAGCTGTGGGTTTTATAAGGTACGTACATTTGTTGTAAACAATGGAAATAAATTCACAATAGTGCGTATTTTAATAGAAATCTATATTTCGGTTTGACACTTTGAGAATTGACGAATTGATTCGTCAGTTCGATTGATTAGTACCCGCAGCTAAGGAGTTGCGAGAGGACCGGTTGGCTCGTCCCTACTCTGGTATAATCCGTTAACAAGCACATGGGACGTCCTCTTGCGGAATCGCCGGGTAAAATAGAAGAAGCGCCTAACTCTAAATATAATAAGAAAATAATTTAGAGCTTTTGGTGGAGTGTCTTTACTTGTCATAAGACGAGTTCGTACAATTCCATTTAATTTCACCACTTGATTGACTCGAGTCGAGTCAAGTACGAGACACAGAAAACGGAATTGCTGTTCAGGTTAAAATACGTACCTGTCAAAGGTACAATCAAGTGGTGAAATTAAATGAAATTGTACGAACTCGTCTTATGACCGGTACTGAGATTTTCATTGAGAGAAGTCACGCTATATTTACGCTATATTTACATTTTATTCTCTCCTGCTTTCATAGAAAACATAAACAATGAAAGGAATTCCGCTAAATTTTCATGGATTTTTATTTCATCAAACTATTGTAAACAAGCTGTTTCTTCTTCAATAATGTTACTTCTAACTCGAAAACAAGGAACAATATAATCATTTTATCGACTAGTCATCGTTATTTGCACAGATCTATCAACACTATTTAGAAATTTGGATTTCAAAACGAAGCCACATTCTCATCATGATTGCTTGGGATGTGACAGGTGACCGAGAACCCGCTACATTTTCATTTGGTCTCTTGAAAATGAAAATGCAACTGTTTTCGCTTTCACGTGACGATCACGAAAACTAGCAGTACTGCTTATGACAAGTCGAAATATTAGCCGTACTGTCCTTACAGCTGGCAGCTTCTATTTTGTTCCAGAAAAAAAAAAACCGCAAAAGTAGGATGTGGTAGTAAGCAGATTGTCTTGAGATTAAAATTGAAGTTTTCGATAAAAATCGTGAATAATGTGAATAGAAATGAAACTGTTGATCAAAGCAATCGGCTTCTGTATGCAGTTTTTTTGGCCTTATTGTACTGTCCCGTCGTAATTTAAAAATCCACAATTTGTCCCGTTTTCCATTGATTTTTCTGGAGAACTCTAAACTTTTAATCAAACGAACTCAAAATTTTCGACAGAAAATTTAAAAAAATACAACAAAACCTTTAGAAAAGTGTGAAATGTTAACAAAAATGGTTTATGCTACTTATGTTGCCCTTAAAAAATGCATGGAGCTGTTATATTCAAAACATCCATTGACCGATTTTTCTGTAGTAAATTCTTTTGGATTATGGAATAATTGAAACCGGTAGCTTGGAAGGCAAGCATTTCCTGATCATGTCACTCCTCAATGTCAATACAATGAAGCGGAGGGACAATTGGGTCCTAAAGACCCCCTTTAAAATACACGGGGGCAAAAATCCGGCGGAAAATTTTCCCGAGGTGTAAGGTAGCCTTAAAGCCCGGCCTCGTTTGTGTTTGCAAAAGTCTAAGTCAGTAACAAAATTTATGCTTAAAATCTGTAGCACACAGAATAATCTGTGTATGTATTTCGCAGCTCTGATTAGGCCGACGAAAAATAATCGCAAATATTTATACAAACATTTAAAAAAAAAATTGATAATTTGAACACGTTTTTGGACGATGCATTTTGAAAATTAATTTTGGTGAAAATTTCCACGGTTCAGAAAAGTGTCCCTGAGTACCGGACACTATTGCATCATGTTCAAATATAGGAACAAATTAAAGAGTAAAACATCATATAAAACTGTAATATTTTTCACTTGCATCAAGTTGTAGATATTAACACGTATTAGTAAAGCTTATTTGACTCTCTGACTTACATTCTACTCAAAATTCCCTCCATATTAAATGACATCCTCAATTTTTGTTTCTGCATATTTCTGTGGCTTTCTGATACCTTAGCAAGAAAAAAAACAATTGAATTGAAGTAAGTTCAACAAAATAGGTGCAAAGAATAAATAGCCATCACATGAAAAAACTCACTGTCCGGACCCGGGGGATAGCTACCGGATACAGAAATTGATGTTGCACCATAGATACATTATACATCTAACAAATCATAATCGCTATTTGAAATATGACTAATATTGACCATATCGACATAACCAGAATACATTCGATTGATTTTAATATTGTTGATTCAAACCTTGTCCGGTGTCCGGTGTCCGGCGCTGGGGGATCTCCCCTTATATATAAATTTCAACATATTTGTAGTTAACTACCAAAATTCCAGCTTAATATATCGGTGAACAAAGTTGGATCAAATTTATTGCGTTCGTGCTTGAAAGTAGTTAGCTCCTGCAGCTAATTTACTGCACATTTACTGCATTAAGAGCTCGCTTAATAAATCAATATTACCGATAACAAAAATGTACAACTGAAATTTTAAATGTTGGTTTGACTGCGCATGAAAAAAAATATTGCGCTTGCCACAATGTATCCCTGCCGTAATGAAGCACATAAATATAAAACTCATAATGACTAACAGAAGAGACTGAACTGAACTTTATCCCAAATGTAATTCAAGCTTAACGGAGGAAAAAAGGAAGCGGTCAAGCCAGTTCGCATTTAACATGCAGTTTTTTGTTGTTTAATTTGCAGTTATAAGGGTATGCGACAAGGATGTTTTCTTGAACGGTTTACTATTCTTCCGAAGCATTTTCCTTCTAAATCTGTCTTTGTTAGCTGTTTACATTTAGGTAACCTGGAAATGATTACCACAATAGTTGGTCTAGCTTTCAATATAATCTGCCAAATGTTTCTATGGAATAACATTTAATAATCAATTTAGAAAAAAAAAATATTGGTTGGGGGGGAGGGCATTTGTGAGGTGGTGCACATGGACTTTCCTGGACATTTTTGGCAATACAATTAGTTTCATTAAACTAGATTCTAGTTTCAAATTACTAAATGAAGTAAAGGCGATTGATTGCCAATTAAGCCAATCAGTTTATGTGAGTGGACTTCAAAAATGCCTCAATATAGTACACATTTTGTTTACCGCACAATGATATGCAGAACGTTATAGATGAATCTATAATTGGTGAAAACAGCCAGTTTCGAAAGTTTTATTGTTTTTTCAATAGGAAAGTATTTCGTTTTTTGGTATTCATTCTACTGAAAAAAAAAATTTTTCTTTTGTTACATAATTGTATAAACGTAATTGTATGAATTGGAAGGAGGACGTAATTGTATGGCCTAAATATGTAAGTACAATTTCATATAGAAATTCAAAAGTATTTTTAATCAATTTCTGAGATGATCCAACCTTTCGAACTGAAAACTTTGTGAATTAAGATGTGACGACAGTACTGTATCCAAGTAAAGGTTCAAATAAATCAGACTCAAAGGAAATTTGCTTGCATTTTCTCCAACAGTCTTTGTTTCTTCAGCTACAATGCTTCGATTTTGAATTATGATTTGTCAAAGATATTGTTTTTATACAAAACTATTTTATAAAATTGATCATAACTTAGGAACAAGAAAGAAAACATGCTAATTGAAGAGATTTAAGCTTATAAAATTCTCCTCTTTAAAACATTTTTGATAATATTTTCCACAATTTCGGGCATAATTTTACTAGTCTTTCTTTATGAATATTCCTCATGGAAGAGAATTTAATGGAAAATTTCATTTTTTTTTATCGCTGGGAAAATTTGTTGCGTTTCAAAAAAATGTTTCTGCTATGCTTTGTTTTTTGAGTTATAATTTTTCAAAATTGGAGGTGCCAAGAAAAAAAATACAAAAAATAATAATTAAAATCTGAGACCATTCTGCCCAGCTTGCACGATAATAATTAAAAGTCCCCATTGTTCACTTTCTCTCACGCGCTTTTAAATTTGCAAGTTACAATTACACTTGGAACTGTAAATTTTAATCCTGGTATATATCATTTGCCTTTAAATTGAAATTTTCTGTCTTTTGAACATTTTTATTTTTCTGTGTTACATACCTTTGAGATAGCTTTAATTAATAACAAAAGTTCGATTGAAACTAAACACAATTTATTTTCACTAGCATTTGCATTGTTCAATAGCACTAACTTTTTTCACATTGCAGCATTCATCCAACATGTGAATTAGTGGATTACTTCAACGAAAAAAAACACTATCTTCACATGATTCTGCGTATTTCAAATTAGGTAACTGATGTTTGCACAACTTGATGTTTTCCTTATTCGCAAATTAATCACTTCGGCTATTTTTTTCGCACGATGCCCAGCACTTGCTTCGGAATGCAATCACACGTGGCGCACTGTTATAATTCGGTTCCGAATCTTAACTGCTTAATCTTTATGATCCAAAGGAACCGTTTCACGCTGAGATGTTTCCAGTTTCCAGACAATCTCAGAACCTGCAGCACTTAAGCATCCGATAGCTTTCCGATTTTTTTGCATCCGACTCGCGCGACGATCACCGACAGACTAACGTTTCGGTTAGGAATTCCCGCACCCTATACAAGCTCCGGCCATTCGTCACCCGCACCCGCAATGATCATCGTCAACGTCCAGCATCCTCCCGCATCTCGCGCCGACAACCGGCGAAGCGGCGTCATCTCGTCATCAGCCGTCAGCAATGATGCCGTCGAACAACACGCGAGGAGCCAGTCCGCGTGCGTTGAAACGCAAGCATTCGGAAGAATTGTTTGCTCGAAGCATGTTTAGTAGGCTCGACTAATGCCTTACAGGAACAATGCTTAACCTGCACATTCGGAGTTTCCTCGTTTGCCCTCCATTTCCAATCGGTAATAATTTTCGATCAACGTGAGAGAACTATCGACGAGAATTATGCGAAAACCGAGATAAAGATCACTGTGGATTTTCTCAGAAGCTAAGAGTTTCCTATTAGCTATCTTATGTGCAACTAGAATCCACGGGGATGTACCAAAAATATCGTAAGTTTATTGGGCAATACATTATTATTCAGGTCAGGTTTTGTGAGCGCAGTTATAAAGAAGGATTTCCCTTGATGACTCATCCAAATGTGTCAATTAGCTTAAATCACTGTCTCAGATCTGCGAAAAATAAACTGCAAATGTAGCATTTTTTTAATGGGGTCTCATATTTTCGATTCATTTGAGTGATTCCCAATCAGTGTAGTACAATTCAATATAAATACTTTCAACACATATGTGTGGCATTATTCCATTTTCAAATAATAGAAAAGCTTATACTTCGAAAAAAAAAAATAGTTGAAAGCAGTGTTGGGCAATGTCATTTCGGCATCATGGGGCAAAGTTGTTAATAGCTTTTCTAAAATGTTTTTACAATCAAGGATTTTCATAAATATGTAACGCTCAGAAGATTCTATTACTTTAGCTAGCAGATCATTGCTCCAAATCTGAAGTTGATGGGGTGAAAACTAAATTATGATATCTGTATCAATATATTGACATTTCGTGACTGTTTTCTAAATTTCGCTCACATGTCCCAAACTTTTTATTCGGTTAGACCATCTGAAATAACAATCCTCTGACGCCCATTTTTTGTTTTCCCTGGGGTGGCTGATGCCTTTCGTTAACATCGACCTTACCATCGCCTCTCGTTTCAAAAGAGGACAAAACACGGACGAACAGTACTGGAACTCAGCGCAAAGCGCTTCCGAAATAGCGAGATTCGGTATACCGACGGATCCGTCTCCAGTCGAGGAATCGGCTATGGAGTCTGTGGACCCAACCTGCCGAATCGGAGAGTCTACTCCGCCAATGTAATATTTTTACTGTCGAAGCCGCCGCTGTTTTTGTCGCGGCCACCCACGGCCACTCTTACAAACCAATCGTGGTCTTCACGGACTCCGCTAATGTAATTTCCGTCAATGCGAGACTCCAAAACGCCCCTGGATCCAGGAAATCCTTTCAGGTATGATCCCCAGTACCTTCGCCTGGATTCCCGGCTATAGCGGCATTAGGGGAAATACCGAAGCCGAGGCCTTGGCTAATATCGGACAGGAGGGATTATTGTCTATCCGGTACAAATTTGTAACGCTTTTTATACCGAAGTTGGATTTTTCTCCTGATACGGGCAACTTTCCCAACTTCGGAAGTAGTTCGCTGGATTCCCCTTAAGATGCGCTAAACAACGCATCAATTAGTTTGACAGATAAAACTTCGGTAGAAAGTTCGGTTCGGAAGTCCGGACTTCCGAATTCTAAGTTGGTGCTACGCCGACAATACTTAGCTTACACTTGCTGCAACCAGCTGGCCGACGCGACGTTAAGAAATGGACGAAAAGCGTCGTCGGCCAATACGGGGCTCCGACTTAGAACAATAACAGAGGGCTCTTTTTGAGGAAAATTAAAATTCATCGTCCCCTGGAGTGACCTTGTTGCTCAAAAAGAATAGCAAGTCATCATTCACTTTGGTAAGTGATGCAATCTATGGGATGGGAAATAACACTAATTTGTTATCTCGGCACGCCCGGTGGCATAAGAAAACTGAGGAGAATAGCGTTTTGGACGACCAAACAGACGCGCAGCACTCTGTACTTATTAGCTTGATAGCTACATCAAACTATGGAAGATCGTCCTTGTTTCGATCGGAGCAAAACGCAATACATGCGCATGAGCCACCGACTCCAAATAGATATTTTATTGTAATTGTAATTGTAATTGTAATTGTTTATTTCTTTTTAACGATAACCAGTTAGTATATACATACTTTTTATCGGGTCAAGGAAGCAACTGTCTTAAAATATAATTACATTTAGATAGACTGATAGTTTAACAGTATTACGGGTAAAGCAGAGAATCAAAAGTACAGAGTAGCAAAAAAAAAAACTAAAGTGAGCTTGTTAAATTTATTTTATTATTTTCCCGACGAATGAAACACGTACTGCACTTACTTGCTCTATGGCTACTGCAAACTCAGTTCGTTCTGGAATTCCTCCGGTAGTTTTCTCTGGAATTTTTCCGGAATTTTATTTCTGGAGTTCTTACGCAAATTCCTACAGGAATTTCCGGATGTTCCTTATGGCATTCATCCGTAAGTTCCTTCTGAAGTTCTTCCGGAAGTTGCCATTGGATCTCCTCCGGATGTTCCTTCTACTCCCTCCGGAACTTCATTCCAGAATTCCTTCAGAAGTTCATTCTGCAATTATTTAGGATGTTCCTGCAGGAATTAGTCCGGAAGTTCCTTCCAGAATTCCTGTGAAAGTTTCTTCTGGAAGTCCTCCGGAGGTTCCTTCTGTAATTCAACCAGAAATTCCTCGAAAAGTTGTTCCAAGCAGTCCTCCATGAATTTGTTCCTAGAATTCCTCCTGCAGTTGTTCCAATAATCGCTCCTGAAATTCCTTGAGAAATTCTACTAGGAACAACAATAAGAAAATCGGCGTGAACATGAATGGTCTATGTCAGATTTGTATCGAGCGTAGTGACCTGGTAGTCCAATTGATCCCAATTCCAAGACAGTTCGGAGAATCTAGAACATCCGATTTAGGTATTTAGCATGGACTCTAAGGACTTGTATGAACATGACTGGTTGATGTAAAAGTTGTATTGAGCGCAGTTGACCGGGTAGACTAATTGATTCAAACTCTAGAACAGTTTGGAAAATCTAAAATTTCTGGTTGAGATAGAACTGTGTTGCAAATCAGACGCGTGGTCTCTACGAACTTGTATGGACATGACTGGTCGGTTTCAGATAGCTATTGAGCGCAGTTGACCTGTTAGACGCATTGATCCAAGCTATAGAACAGATTGAAAAACCTAGAACAGCTGGTTTGGGTTTTCTGATCACGGTATTCGGCGTGTTAATAAAGAAACGCAGCAGAGGAAAACCTAGGACCACCTAGCGACGAAACCGTAACAGAGAACTAAACGAAGTCGATAGCAATCAGACTTGAGCCCTAGTCAAGGATGGATATCTTTTACGTTGGCCCTATGTACCCCTAAATGTGATCAGAACACAATAGTGAGTGTGTGAGAATAGGATCCCATTGAATAGTGCCACATGTACATGGGTGCAGATAAGGAAACCAATCCTAGTGCCGTATAGCCTATGTGTTGTTTAACTTTGATTAGCTATTTTTACAAAGTAATGGAGATTTATTTTAGAACTTGTTGGAAGAATGTTTTATTTTCTGAATAAATTTGATACCTACTGGATTAGTGAGGACAATCTACAATAACTCTTTATAAGCATTTGATCATTTGTTTTACGGCATATCTAAATAATACCCAATTGACTCTAAATTATAATATCTATTTATAAAGGTTTGCAAAAGAATTATCGTTTGAACGCTCATAGGACGAATTTGGATGCATACAAGAATGGGAACCAAAAAAACAAATTTGACAATTATTGTATAAAATCAAAAAGCTTTTTATACAGGCACTGTATAAAACAATACAAATGTGTAAGATTTCAACACAATGGTTGTAATAAAATCTTCCGAAATGGTGCGTGCCAAAAGATATTTTAGTTACTAGATAAAGATTGTCGCTGTCGTCGCTGTCCGGAACATCTTTTACTGGCGAGGATAGGGGAGCTAAATGTCAAAGAAGGAAAATCCATACGATTTGACAGCTTGGTACCAGAGTGTAAAATAATCGAAATTTTTTGGTGAAGTCCATTTTTCTTCATTTGTCAGTTCACTTCCGACACATTCATATTCGGCTCTGGACAGTCAATATTCAGTTGAATATTAGTCATTGAATATTTATGCACATTTTACAAATTGATAAATTATCTGAAATCTGAACACGTTTCAAATGAGTAAAGTGATTTATCACACAGGACTGAATCCGATTTTCGTCCGAGAGGCACTTTCAACGGTAAACATCAACATTCATTCATTTATTTAGTTAACATCTAAACAGATAACACTGAATCAACAATTTGACGCCACAATACACGGTTCGAGGCCGCATCTCTCCATCCTCGGATACGCCCCACGCTCGCCAAGTCGTTCTGCACCTGGTCTGCCCATCTCGCTCGCTGCGCTCCACGCCGTCTCGTACCTGCCGGATCGGAAGCGAACACCATCTTTGCAGGGTTGCTGTCCGGCATTCTTGCAACATGTCCTGCCCATCGTACCCTTCCGGCTTTAGCTACCTTCTGGATACTGGTTTCGCTGTAGAGTTGGGCGAGCTCATGGTTCATTCTTCGCCGCCACACACCGTCTTCTTGCACACCGCCAAAGATGGTCCTAAGCACCCGTCTCTCGAATACTCCGAGTGCTTGCAAGTCCTCCTCGAGCATTGTCCATGTTTCATGTCCGTAGAGGACAACCGGTCTTATAAGCGTCTTGTACATGACACATTTGGTGCGGTGGCGAATCTTTTTCGACCGCAGTTTCTTCTGGAGCCCGTGGTAGGCCCGACTTCCACAGATGATACGCCTTCGTATTTCACGACTAACGTTGTTGTCAGCCGTTAGCAAGGATCCGAGGTAGACGAATTCCTCGACCACCTCGAAGGTATCCCCGTCTATTGTAACACTGCTTCCCAGGCGGGCCCTGTCGCGCTCGGTTCCGCCCACAAGCATGTACTTTGTCTTTGACGCATTCACCACCAGTCCAACTTTTGTTGCTTCACGTTTCAGGCGGGTGTACAGTTCTGCAACCTTTGCAAATGTTCGGCCGACAATGTCCATGTCATCCGCGAAGCAAATAAATTGACTGGATCTGTTGAAAATCGTACCCCGGCTGTTACACCCGGCTCTCCGCATGACACCTTCTAGCGCAATGTTGAACAACAGGCACGGAAGTCCATCACCTTGTCTTAGTCCCCGGCGCGATTCGAACGAACTGGAGTGTTCGCCCGAAATCTTCACACAGTTTTGCACACCATCCACCGTTGCTTTGATCAGTCTGGTTCTCGTCCATAATTTTCCATAGCTCTACGCGGTCTATACTGTCGTATGCCGCCTTGAAATCAACGAACAGATGGTGCGTTGGGACCTGGTATTCACGGCATTTTTGAAGGATTTGCCGTACAGTAAAGATCTGGTCCGTTGTCGAGCGGCCATCAACGAAGCCGGCTTGATAACTTCCCACGAACTCGTTCACTAATGGTGACAGACGACGGAAGATGATCTGGGATATCACTTTGTAGGCGGCATTAAGGATGGTGATCGCTCGAAAGTTCTCACACTCCAGCTTGTCGCCTTTCTTATAGATGGGGCATAATACCCCTTCCTTCCACTCCTCCGGTAGCTATTCGGTTTCCCAGATTCTGACTATCAGTTTGTGCAGGCAAGTGGTCAGATTTTCCGGTCCCATCTTGATGAGCTCAGCTCCGATACCATCCTTACCAGCTGCTTTATTGGTCTTTAGCTGTTGAATGGCATCCTTAACTTCCCTCAAGGTGGGGGCTGGTTGGCTTCCATCGTCCGCTGAACTGACGTAGTCATCTCCTCCGCTGCCTTGATTTTCACTGCCTGTACTCTCAGCGCCATTCAGATGTTCCTCGTAGTGCTGCTTCCACCTTTCGATCACCACACGTTCGTCCGTCAAGATGCTCCCATCCTTATCCCGGCACATTTCGGCTCGCGACACGAAGCCTTTGCGGGATGCGTTGAGCTTCTGATAGAACTTGCGTGTATCTTGAGAACGGCACAGCTGTTCCATCTCCTCGCACTCCGCTTCTTCCAGGCGGCGTTTCTTCTCCTGAAAAAGGTGGGTCTGCTGTCTCCGCTTCCGTCTATAACGTTCCACGTTCTGCCGGGTACCTTGCTGCAGCGCGACCGCCCGCGCTGCGTCCTTCTCCTCCAGAATCTGTCTGCACTCTTCGTCGAACCAATCGTTCCGTCGACTTCGACCCATATACCCGACGTTGTCCTCCGCTGCGTCGTTAATGGCATAAACATCAACATAAACAATGCTAATTATGTTTTTTTCTGCACACAGTGAACACACTCAGTGACAGTCGAATGAATGAGTTCGTGGAGTAGTCGTCTGACTATGTCATTCTATGTTTTGAATATTCATGCGATGTTTGTCAAAATTCGGACCGAAGTTGTTTCATGAAGATGAATATTTTAAGCTCTGCTTGGTACCCAACATGTTCCGGACAGCAGAACAAAGGGAGCTGAAGCGACAATCTTTATCTAGTAACTAAAATATATTTTTGCATGCCAAAATGTTATACAGTTTCTGTAAGGTTCTAAATGCGGAACTGTATTAAAATCTGCCATCCGCCGGTTGGATGTAGACAGTCACAATTATTGTTTATTAAATTCTGGTCAAAAAATGTCCCAGATTTGTTTAAATCTAAGAACAGGAATGTATATTTTTTCAACAATATTGTTTTTGAGCATACCAGAATTGTATCACGCTTCGCAAACAATAAAAGTGATTGGTATTAAAAATCTGTACAATCTATATTATTTGGACAATTACAATGACAAATTCGATACTTTGCTGAAAACTTGATCATAGAAAACATACGATGCAATGAGGAATGAGGAAATATTTTTGCACGACAATAAAAAAAAATGCGGAATTTTTCCACTGGTTGAATTAAACCGTGTGTTTGTGTATAATATTTTTAACTTAGATTGAATCTAACATAAGTGATACTAGATGTACAAGGAGCTAGTCGTAACAACGACAGATTGACACGATTTTTGTCGAAAAATTGGAAATTATTTCGTTTGATATTAGTCCAGTCCAGACGCTCCTTAATGTGAAATGGTTGGTACGGCTGTCCTCGTTTCTTCCTTTCGTGAATTTAAAACTTTTCGTTGATCATATTATCCAAATCCATTTCTCAATAATATGATTGCGGGTTATAAATTATCTTCCAATTTCAAGCCTACGCGATGTGCCTGGCCGCTTTAATATTTGTGTTATCTTTATGATATGCTGCGAATATTAATGCTGACAAGAAAATGATCTGAAATACAACCGACATTACCAGGATGCTTTTCAATACTGGCTGTGCATGTGCTAAGACAAGACAAGATGAATGAAAATTTACTATTTTAGAATTCCCTTTTCAACGAGTTACGAGTTACGAGTGAGTCCTGCAAGGTCTAGCCTCCCACACCCTACCGCCCTTTTTTAGGCGATGGAAATGCCAATTAAACACTAAGTTGAAAAGTAGGGTACGTTCCAGTTGTAATGTAGGGCTATTAAAGAAAAGGAAGTCCTGGGACTATGCAAATTTGCTTATTATGGTGCGGTATTCTACGAAATGTTCTGAAGTCAGCAAAATGCAACAACACAAACCTCAAAATATTGAGAACCACTGTGTGCTGTTTTCCAAAGCCGGTTCACAGTCAGCCAATATGATCAACTTATTTTATCGTCCTCTACAATCAATCACGACGGGGAAAATGTTCTTCATTGATTTAATAGCGATGCTGAAAAAAAACTCTTCATCACCAACAATTTTGACTGTCAAAGTCAATTTAACTCACAACAAAAAATAGATAGCCGTAGGTAATTGACTTCCTTAAATGAAAAAAAATCTCGCAGTTTGCTCAGAGACAATCATCGCAGTGAAGAAGAAGCCTACACCCCAAACATCCAGTAGATTGAGCGGAATAATTTACGTTGAGTGTCGATTTTATGAATTCGCCACTCACTGGGGAAGTGTGGTGGAAGCCGAACGGGGATGATGTTAGCATTTTACAGCAGGTGCTGCTTCTACCGCAGGACCGGTTAGCGTTCTGAGTCGGAAGACAATGCTGGGAAAATGTTACTTAAGTTCACTTTTTGCCTCAAATACAAATCAGGGCACATCTCCGTTCTCCCAATCGGCGAGGTGTAAACAATCAACGATCGGCGAATATTAGTTAGGCGCTTGCGTTACTGGCTGGATTTATCGCACCCTGTAATGAAGATAATGAAAGATTGTGGTGATCAGTGAAAACGTGAGCCAATTTAGCGTGTGTTGTGTATGTATCAATCATCGACTAGCCCGCTATTCAAAATGGATCCAACTCCTGAAACCTACACAGATTTTTATCAGAAATTGTTCAGTTCAGATGAATGGGAGCGCACAGCTCGCCAGAAGGTTCTCGGCCATTCATGGCTAGGTTTCAGTTTTTTTTATTGTTCAATTAGATAAGACGACTTATCTGCTTGTGATTGGACAATCTATATGAGATTGCATACAAATCCTTATTTGGCGTGCCTGGTAACATCAGCATTCACCCCAGTGTACATATTCGAGTTGCTAACACGTACGAAATATTTGAAGGAAGATAGCTCAGATGCCATCAGTAATTCATACATGCTCCAATTTTGTATAATTGCTTAGTCACTAATATTTATCTTTAGTTTATTGCTTTATTTGTGATTTTGCGGTGAATATAAAATTGAACTTTTACCGATGACAACACGATTGTTCTCATGCGTATAGGACATGGCTGCTGGATAAACTCACCTCGCAACAAGCGGTTGCCTCAAACTGCAACAGAATGAGACAATGATCGTCCACCGCGCATCAAGCGAATAAAAAACCGGCTTCTGTTGTTTTCGTTCATAATCAAATGGTTGTTCATATTTAGTTGAGTAAACCACACGATAACACGATTTCACAACCAAAGACAAGATTTCTGCTTTTGTCCTGGATAAATAATGGCCATTTGCATAAATCGCAATTGAATTCAATATTATTTTTATCTTATAAGCGATAATCATGTCCAACATTAGAATAGAAATCGATTCTCGAAATCCTTTCGTTTTTGTCATTTTTAAAGGTAATTTCGAAAATAATTAACATAACTTTCTTGCACTCATCCCTCTTGTAAAAAACAATTATTACGAACGAATCGAAGGACACCCAACTGAAGAAATGTGATTGGCAGCAAACCCACGGAACGGTCAAGCCATTTTGTGATTTTGGCCAACCCTAAGGACTAAGAAAACCGCAGTTAGTATTACAACCCTGGCCCAATCACCACTAGAAGTACTGAGGTAAAGTGAGCAAGAAGTAAACAGCCAAAGTTATAAAAAAGCACTGCTTTCTAGATGAGATGATTTTTTTAATATGTTTTGTTCCGTTATTTTCAGTGGATCTTTTCGTACGCTATTTTTTCTTCTCGAAAAGGAGATTCTACTGAGGGGACGCAAAGATACTGAGACATTAGATCTGAACGAGATTTATAAGAAGGAAAAGGGCAACATTAAAAGTGTACTAAATTTCGAAACAGTTCCGCTGATGAAACATTGAGGAATCATATCAATAATGCTGAAATGAACGAACATATCTAAGTCCACAGTTTTAGAATAAAATCATTACATTGAATAAGATATCGTAGGAAAAACGGGTGAGTGGGATAAGGGTGTTGAAATCGAAGTATTAGTCTATCTTGTCTGACGAAACAACGTGTCGCAAATGTCATTCTGCCTGCATTTCATTGAGAATGATAAAGTATGTGAGACATTCATGCAGTTATATCTAGTCTAAGAATGTACATGGTGCCAGATCGATGAGTGGTCACCTTAAAAGAGCACAAGCAATCATTTGACAAAACTGTAAAAGGCGTTATATGTGTGCTGCTTTTCGCATTCGTTGAATCTTTCGGTCTCTGATTGCACTCTGCAATTTCCTTAATTCTCCGAAAAGAACACTCGTCCTGACTAAAAAGAAAGGTTAATTGTGAGAAAGAAGCAACTGTTCAAAAACTCAAGCGAATTGCCAACTATTGCTTAACTACTTCGTCATCATTGGGGTGAAAGATGGTGACATTGCGGCTCATTACCAAAGGTTGCATTTTAACATGCATGTGCTCTTTCACGGAGACAAAGGATTTAAAATACCCCCCACATAAAGTGAAGCTGTGCGTTCACGACTTGTCTCCGGCAAAAAAGCAGTATAAATTTATAGAGTTTTTAACACAATACGGTGAAGTGCTATCCGTTACAAGAGAGCGTTGGGAAAACATTCCCCAGACATCTACAACTCCGGATTTTGAAATTGAAAATGAAGATTAAAAAAAAAAATCCGTCCTATGTAACTATATCTGGACACCAGACCTTAATTTATCACAGATGAAACAATTAATAAACGGCGGCGCTCAACTAGACGATGGCGAATTTGCGGAAATAGCAAGACTAAATTTTCAAAACGACTTATGTGCGTTTGTAAACAAAGATTCAAACGACGTTTGCTCTCCCACGCAAACCAACACCACCAACAGATAGCGGAAACCTTCACCTACCTATTGATGGTGTTGGTTTGCGTGGGAGAGCTATCAGATTCGTCAAATCATCGGTTGAATCTTTGTTTACAAAAGCAGATAAGTCGTTTTGAAAATTTAGTCTTGAAAGGTGTGTGCGAATCTGGTGTGGAAAGCCGCTCACCTATCGGCGCTTGAGACTTTTAAATGAATCGAACTAAAAAAACAGATTAAGTATTACCCTAACGGTGATGATGCCTTTCTCGATTCTATCGTTTGGTTTCACCTTAGTGTGATACATTTCTAAAATAATTGCCTACCTTACGGCTCTTGCAAACGCTGTATAGCGAATCAATCAACACTATCCTTATATTGTTCATCACACTAAATATTTTCTTCACAATCTTTAAACGCAATGTCCGATAATGAATATTTTAAATAGTGGTCAACTAGAGTGTGTTCCCGTTGAATGCAACTTGTTGCGAGAAAATCGATTAAGAATTACTGCATGAATAGTTGGTTAATGTTTTTCTGTTTTCGTGCGCACACACATACATCCACACGGACAGACAGATATATGTTCAGCTTGAAGAGCTGGGGCGATTGGTATATAACATCATGAATCTCTGAGCCTTCTATAAAAATTTCGATTTTGGAGTGAAATGATAGCCTTTCGGTATAACTTTGTTGTTCGAGAAACCCAAAAATTAAAAGACTTCTACGGATGCTAAGCAATAGTGTACAAACTTTCGAGTTTGTGTGTACCAATGACAGTTAACTTTGTATTAAAATTCTGCGTTTTAAAAAGCTGCGTTTATCGTGAAATCGGCAATGATGGCCAGAAAGTCTATACTGGATATTGGAGGAGATACAGGAAAACATTTCCATTAGATCTATAACAAGTCAGCACAAGTCAGTCAGCTTGTGTAAAGAGCTCGAGGTTCCTGTATCAGAAACCAAGCGCAGAAGCAAAGCTCATAAGGATTAGGATGTCGAATCAGAGTCACCAGAGGACAGTTTTTTGAGTTTTCTTCTTAAGCTGTTTCTGGAAAACATCGCTGTATCGTTACAACAAAAAATTGTTCAGCTTGGGAATATTTTGACTATTTCCAAGTACTATTGAAACAATATGCAGAAAGCCTGGATGATTTGCAATCTATGACAGAGCTGGCTGGGTTTTATGTAATCGAACCTCCTGATTTGATGCTTGGCTCCTACCACCCATGCTATGAAAGAAATGCGTTCTTGCAATGAAGAGCTTCTACCAATTTTTAACCCTCAAGCATCTTAAGTCATATCTACGAAATACCATCGGGGAAGGGCCATAAGTGAGACGTCTCACTTCTCACTATAAAAAGTGAGTAGTGCGAGCCTAATGGCATTCGGCCAAATTGGTTCCGGAAAAATGATCCTTCCCCGAAAAGGTCATCTCAACGGTTTAGGAACGATGTTCGTCCATGAAAACATTGAAGTCAACACCAATGAAGTTCTGTATGTTTCATCGAAAAAGCAAAGACAATAGGATATTTGTTTGTAAATAAATAAAAATACCTTCCACAATTGAAATATATGAGCATGAGCATTACGCCCGCACAATTCGTAGTTGTTACTTCGTGATTGACTAGAACTTGCGAAATTGTACAGAGAACATAATAAATGGGGCTGGGGATTAGCTACCCATTCTCAATGTACACGTTTCGGGAGCTCAAATATTTAAAGTCAATAACGGCGCCGGCCACGTCCTTACGGTCATATAGGAAGGGAAGCATTGTTAGTCGGACTCTCGATCTCCACGATTGCCTTGGGAAAGGATATCGTTTTATATTCCCGTAACACGGTAGATCACTTTGACGTAGTGTGTTGCGGTGTAAGATCTACCAAACAGAGTCCTAGCTTAATCCATTTTTCTAGCTAGGGCAATAACTTGTGGTAATTAAGGATTCATCCTATTAAGTCCCCGCTACCAACAGCAGTCTCAGAAATAAAACATAATTATAATAAACACAGCTTGCAGACTCGAATTCCTCTTGTTTGAGGCTAGACTGTATGCAGCGGAAACAACTTTTCAAGCAGTTAGTTGAAAAACCTCGGTACCCGGCCCTAGGCTGAACTGACTGCTGAAAAAATCGAGTTAGGGGTTTAAATACATACTAACTCTTCTTGAATTGGTGACCAATGGTAGTGAGAGGAACACACGGAAGTTCTTATTACTGAACAAATTCTCTTGCTTGAAATGGTCTTGTAGACAGAGCTAAATCCCGAGTTTCATTGTTTTACTGGCGATATTCTAGAAGCAAGACAAGGATGTGGCTAGGGCTCCTATGCATGGCCAAAAACAGTATCACTGTTCTGTTTTCTCAAGAAAGGATTGATTTCCTATTGAGAAAACAAAACAACAACTGTATCGAAACCGATACTGCATTGCTTATCAATAGTAATGAAGTTATTCGACATGCACTTAAACACTAGAATACGGGTAAAGCTACAATAGATCTAATAACAGGTCGCAGTGGCATACCCGAATAGGAAAAAAAAAAAGGATATCGTTTTAGTTTCAAAGGATGGTTTATTTGGATTCACTTCGGTAAGTGATGCGATTTATGGGATGGAAAACAACATAAATTCGCTATCTCGCCACGAGAAAAAAGTTAAACGCCCGGTGGCATATACTGAGGAGAATCGCGTTTAGAACAACCGAACGAACGCGCAGCTTGCTGTACTCACTTGCTCGACAGATCAACACTGGAGAAATACAAAGCATTTAATTAGATGCTTTTCTTGAACGCCTTCGAAATCATAAGTCGAAACTGATAATAATCATTGTATTAGGCGCTCTTCCAGATCACATTCGATATAGCAAGTCGAAACCGATGATAAAAAATAAAACAGCGAGCTCTTCCAGAGAAAATGCCTTCGACATTTTAAGACAAACCCGATTAGATTTTTTGTCCAATAAGGCTTCCGAAATCAGTAAGTCCAGAGCGCCTCCGAAGTTGAAATGGAAGAAAAATAACCCAACTTACTTGCTTACTTACTACAAAACAAAAATCTCCAGTTAGGAACAACTTGGCAGGGTCAAAGGCCCACATTTCGTGGGCTCGTCCTAACTATAGATCTTCTTCTTCTTCTTAATGGCATTACATCCCCACACTGGGACAGAGCCGCCTCACAGCTTAGTATTCATTAAGCACTTCCACAGTTATTAACTGCGAGGTTTCCAAGCCAAGTTACCATTTTTGCCTTCGTATATCATGGAGCTAATACGGGGATACTTTTATGCCGAGGGAAATCGAGACAAATTTCAATCCGAAAATTGTCTAGACGGGCATCGGAATCGAAACCAGCCACCCCCAGTATGGTCTTGCTTTGAAGCCGCGTGTCTTGCCGCTAGGCTAAGGAGGGCCTCAACTATAGATAGTGGAATATATATATGAGCGAAGAAAAACCCTCTGTCTCCAAACGAACTGTCAAACGTGTCTCCAAATGAGCATGACGTCACGATTTCAATGGAAACGTTAAGGGCTGTGACGCGTCATATGCGCGTTTGCACGGGCAAAAAATCGACCCAGCCATGCTTTCGCTCATCTATAGATTCTACTAGTCCGAACAGGTCCGAACAAGCTATCAGTTGGCATGGCCGCTCGCCTTCATCGCGTTCAATAATGCGAGTGTTACAAATATACGATCATGGGCAGTATATATATGTATTAAAATAAGTTTGCCTCTCGTTTGAAGAAAATATATTTTAGTTATAAGATAAAGATTGGCGCTTCGGTTCCCTTTGTTCTGCTGTCCGAAACAGGTTGGGTACCTAACTGTCAAATCGTATGCATTTTTTCTTCATTGACATTTAGCACCCTATCCTCACCAGCAAAAGATGTTCCGGGCAGCGACGACAGCGACAATCTTTATCTTGTAACTAAAATATCTTTTGTTTGGAGCCATATAAGGCCGATACAAATATTTAAAAACTAGAAAACAAGTATGTCTCCGCAACACCCATCCCCCACCCACCCCCTAATTTTGCCCAAAACTTATATTTTGAGGAGGCAACAACAAAACATTTGGGATGATTTTGAGAATTTTCAAAACAATCCTTAACAAATCCTAGGAGTTTTCTTGATTTTTTCCCTTTTAATATTTATTTTTTATTATTCCCGCCCTTGACCTTTCGGAGACCAGTAGGACATAATTTAAATTAAATATTTGTAACGGCCTAACTTACGAAAGGATTGACCAATTTGCAATTTTTTTACAAATCTCAGTGATTATATACGTACGAAAGATTGATCAATTTGACAGGAAAAGTTGGAATATTTGCAGAATACAACGTTTTTATGAGTTCTGAAAAAACACTGAAATCGATCTAGAGTGCGACTAAGCAATTGACCTTTCCCGTCAAACATTTTTAGACTCTGTCTCATTTGGAGAATTAAACTGAAATTAAACTTAAAAGTGACATTTCAATAATTTTTAAGTTTAATTCTCCAAATGAGACAGAGCCTTATTTGCTCAATCGAATCTTTTTTTTTATTGAAGGTAAATTTTTCAAAAGAACCCATATTTTTAACGCCTCTGAAGCACTGTCTCATTTGGAGAATTAAAATGAAATTAAACTTAAAAGTGACATTTCAATAATTATTGAATAACCCTGCTCACGAAGCAAGATTACTTTTGACAGATATCGAATATTTTGCATCGATGTCTTATTGGAATTGCTGGGTAGCACTAGCCATTCTTATGGTCGGGAGATTTTCTAATTTCCAAACTGTCATTTTTAAGTTTAATTCTCCAAATGAGACAGACCTAAGGCTTTGGTCCGATTCGTGAATTAAAATAGAATTAAACTTAAAAGTGATAGTTCGGAAATTATTAAATTCCCCGCTCATAAGAATGGCTGGTGCTACCCAGCAAGACAATTTTGAACAAAAAATTGAAAAAGTAGATACAATTTTTGAGGGAAAATGTCAACTCACAGCTAGATAAAAAAAATTAGCGAAGTCCGTCAAGTTCATTTATTTTGTAATACCGTGGATAATCAATTTTCGGACATTTCCAAACTTTGGATTGAAGCGTCGTATGGATTTTTTTAATTTTCTATATACATAAAAATGAATTTCTGTCTGTCTGATCCTTATAGACTCGGATACTGCTGAACCGAACAGCGTGAAAATTTGTATGCGAGGGTTTTTAAGGCCGGGAAAGGCTCTTAAAATGGTTCCAGACTCCTCCCTTCTCTGGAACAAATGAAACACAAATTTCTACATATCTCAAGCACTAGTCAAGCAAATGGAATCACATTTGGCATGTGGAGGTTTTCTAAGACAAGAAATGTATTTATGAAATGTATTTCGGGCCCCTCCCCGCTGTAAAAAAAATAGGGTTCCCATCAGGCATTGCAATATCATCTGAGCACATGATATTATCTTTGCTTATGCAAAGATATTATCCCTAATCAAAAAGCACTCTGGAAATATATTACCATTTGAGCATTCAATGATGATCCAGATAACCAGCGTGATTCGGGATTTGTTCACGTTGCGAGGGCGTTGCTACAACAAAAACAGTGAAAAAATGTTTCTCCATGGCGAACATTGCACTTTGTTTACTGAGTAGATAGATAACTAAGATCGATATCCCTGGATATCATCAGTATCTTTGGGCAAAACATACTTTTGCATATAAATGATAAAGACGGATCCATAAAAAACTGGAAAACGATCCATAAATAACATCTGAATGTTCTTTAAAATGCTACCATAAATCCATGAAATAGTTAATGAGATTCCATAAAGAATAATTTTTCGATCCATAACTAAGCTAAAATTTAGCAATTAATTGGGAAATATGTTCCATTAACATGGTCAAGAAAAACAATATAATTCTTGCTATTTTCCCATGAAAATATGACAAATGATCCATAAAAAACTATATTTTGATCCATAAAACTTCAAATTTGCGCATTTTTTTATCGTGATGATGATCCATAATTTCAGTAATATGATCCATAATTTTAGTCATATGATCCATAATTCTGACCATTTGATCCATAACTTTGTTCAAATGATCCATAGTTTTGGTGATATGATCAATAAATTTTGATAAATGATCCATAGATTTTATAAAATGTGTGGATCAATTAATATAGTTTCATTGGCCTTCTTTCCAAGCATTATGGATCACATTATCAAAATTATGGATCATATGACCAAAATTATGGATCATATGGCTGAAATTATGGATCATCATCAGGATATAAATTGCGCAAATTTAAAATTTTATGGATCAATATATAGTTTTTATGGATCATTTTTCAAAGTTTTATGGATCATAAAAATATTCTTTATGGAATATCTCGAACTATTTTATGGATTTATGGTAGCGTTTTATGGAACATGTAGATGTTATTTATGGATCGTTTTTCATTTTTTCATGGATCGATTTTCCACATTGAACGGTGCAAAGTCAGGGCTGCCGTATCTTTGCTCAGAAGATCGAATGATCGGATAAAATGCAATGCCTGGTTCCCATACAAATGAAACACAATTTTTGAACATAATAAATTTTTGGCGAGACGAAGTTCGACGGGACCGCTTGTATCCCATACAAACTTGAGAACCTAAAATCACGTTACGAAATAGCGGACACGAAACGACGAAACCTGTGAGCCAACGCAAGAGTGGAAATCAACAAGATATCGCAGCAAAGCAAAATAGTAGAGAAATCTATAGGAATGCCTCCAGAGTGTTCTCAGGATCTATGAGAAAGTGAGTTAGTTCTTTACAGAATAAAAAGAAAATCTGGCATTCGCTGGTTGGATGTAGGTAGAGGTCCACCATTGGTGCCTATCTATAAAAATGCTGAATTTAAAAGTTGAATCTGAGGTTTGTTTATCCCATTCATCATCCAACAGGTTCTTAGTGCAAGCAAAACAACTATTCGTCATTCTGAAACACAAGAACGATATGAATTAGGGTAACTGTTCCTTTTGTTCATTTCATTGATCCTATATTCATACTATCGAATGCATAGAAATGAAAACCAGTTCAATTTGTTTTCTTTTTATTGGTTTCTATTCATCAGTGAGCACACATATAAGCAAAAGAAATACAAATCGTGCCTTCTTCCTTTGTCCAAAACATGATGAGATGATCTTTTAACAGTGAGATTGAAACAGAAACAATTCCCCTATAAGCTCATTTCAAAATCTCGTTTTGTTCGCCTCAAACAGGTATGATGCATGTTAATGTACTTCCAAAGATAATAATTCAGTCAACGATCGCAGCAATAAAGATTCCATCAGATGGCAGAAACTTTCCGGACACTTCTTATCATTGTTGCCGACCGTTAGCTAAGGATCCTACGGAACACCACAAACTCCATTTAGTTGCAAATATGTGTCCAAACGCGGGCTGAAACATGACTAACGTTAGTTCTAGATTTTTGATTTTGATATAATGATGTATTTTCTAATGAGAAAGTCTCAAAGTTGAGAAAAGTCCCATAGCGCCCAATTTGCATTAATCTTATTAACGTGAGGGTGTTTTTATGATCACTATTGTGTCTTGTGTGTGGGGGCAAGACTGCTGAAGGTGGTTGTGCTCGATTCCTGGTCCGGTCTAGGAAATTTCCGGGTTGGAAATTATCTCGACTTCCCTGGGCATAAAAGTATTATCGTGCTAGCCTCATGATACTTACTTACTTGATGGGCTACAACTCTTCGAAGAACCTACGCCGAATGGAGTATCCTTTTCCACTGGACTCGATCCTGGGCCAATCGCTTCCAGTCGCCCTGAACATTGAGCGCCCTCGGGTCCTCTTCAACTGCAAAAAGCCATTATCGTGTACGCGGTTGCGGTCTCTTCCGGGTTCTCTAGTAAATATTATCTTCGCCTCATGATATACAAATGCAAAACTGATAACTTGGCTGCGAGCTGCCAATGTCCCAGTGGGGGATGTAATGTTAATCAAAAGAAGAAGAAGAAGATTACGTCTTGTGTAGTTGGAACCTCCAGTAGCTTAGCGATGGGTCTCATGGGTACAGACTATGCAGCAAGAAAATGACTTCAAATCCCGATCGAGTTGCGGAATGCAATTTCAGTGGAGAAGCGGGAGCTAATATTCAAAGGTGTCACATAAATATCCACATTTTTTAATACATATAACCAATATTCTGAATCTGTAAACGGACGAGCAAAAAGGTAGGTCTTGGTACATATGGTTCATGGCCACGCAAACGCAACCTCCCGAATCTGGCCGGATCTGTTTGACATAGCCATCATCCCTATTCGTCTTCTACCAATGGTTCCTATATTCTGTACGTTCAGAATGACAAAAAGTCTTATACAATCCTTGCAAACTGTTTTTCATTAGCCAGCACATCCTACGGACATTATTAGTTCTTTGTTTTTAATCATCACAAGGCTTTGAAATGATTCTCCTACAATCTGAAAAAAAAGAATGACACACTGACTTAGCATTTAGCACCACATAAGAATGGCAACAATAAACATTCTCTCGAGTGTGCGTGCATGCCGGCCGGCTTTGTGCCAGGGTAACTTTACTCGTTGAACTTATTAATGTTTCATCAGCGGAATCGTAAAAAAGCCCCTTGCTCCCGGTCATAGAACTTGTGGTTTACGAACAAAATGGGGAAGTCATTTGCCGTCGAACTTATAATTTTTAGTAGCAGTTGAGTAAACCTATTAGACTGAGACATTTGATGTTTTGGATCGTCCCTGGTGCTAATTGCACTGATGTAAACGAATCATCGGACAGAGCTTGCAGGTCAGTTCGACTCTCTGTGACTAGCTTGGAATTGGCATTCGAAGCTGTGAATTCCACTACTTAGTCAGTATAATGGCATTTATGCGCATAATTTCTCTCGGTTGTTTTCACGAAACAAGCAGTGCGTGTGTAAACCGTTGCAAATTAATGCTTAGGCTTATGACCCGTTGACTAGCAGGCACCATTATCGGAAGTGTTTAAGTGCGAATCTGTACTAACAAATAATAAGTCTGGGCGATGTCGTAATAGGGTTATGCTAGCCAGCATCTTAAATAAACTGTCTGCTGATTAGACAACCGGCGATTAGAGGAGACTCATCAGTATTGATAGTGATAGCGTTACGCTGATAACGGAACCTCCGCAGATTTTCAACAGTCGGGATTCGTTGTTCCGGCGGAGCCTCATTAAGTACAACAGCTTCATTAGTGAGTTCGCATTAGTGTAGATTCGTTTCGGTTGTACTTCCTTGCACTTGTGATTTGTATTGAGCACACAAAATCAACCTTGGGCTTACGTAATGGTGACTTAGTCCCGTGAAGTCAATCGATGAGCATCACGGGAACTGCTGCTTAGCTTTGGTGGAAACATGACACTAATTGATTATCGATCTACACCACACGCCACACGCCGATTCAGTGGTGCGTCCCTTTCGTTGTTCTGATGCAGCACGCTGCTGGACGGGTGCTGCCGGTAACTGCAGCCGTTCGGCTGTTGACGACGGTGGTTTTTACGCCAGTGGACTGTGGGAATTTTCAACCAGCTGGGCATTTTCTTTATTCTTACTTTCTAGTCCATTCATAAGAAACTGAGCACAACTTGGCTGATGAGGTGCTAACAGCGGTAATAATTTTGAATCGATTGCATTTAGATGAACAAGCAATAAAAAGCAATCGTGCTTGGAGCTGTTCTTGTTACATTAGATAATTAGAGAGGTGAGTAATGCATTTAATACCGTTGAATTGATTGCGCCACGGATGATGCAATATTCGAACCTGACTGGAAGTAAAAGACTTGGTAATCTAATGTGGTTTTGTTAGATTTTTTGACGGGGTACGTCTGTGCTTCCTATACCGGGGTACACTCTGCGATTTCAAAAAATCGGAAATTCTCCACGAAAATATAATAGGCCTTGAACGTTAATATCTCAGCCGTTTCTCGATGAATTTTCAATTTTCTTGGACCATTCGATCAGGGAAGAGTTAACGCTTCATATCCAATGTATTAAAATATTGATTTACAATTACTTATTACGATTCCGCCGTCGCGGGTGACAATGGGTCAAATAGCGGTGAGAATGGGTCACTGTTCAACCACATAGAATGCTTGTAGAATAGATTTAATGTATCTGAAAACAAGAAAACAAAATTATAAGAGACCTTTTTGAACGATTTGGTTATCCGACCTCCATATTGTCGGTGAGAACTTTGAACCTTTCTCACCCCCTAGACCCATTGTCACCCCCGATGACGGTTTGCTAACATTATTATTATCAACGGCCGTGGTCGGCAAAAGTAGCACTCATGCGAAATTTTCTCACAAGGTTCAGATTTTCCTATAACTACTTTTATTGATCGAAAGACGCATTAGGGTCTGTTCACAAATTACGTAACGCAAACTATGAAAATTTTAAAGGCAGTTAAATTGAACTGGTTGAGCTAACATGCAATTGATGCAATTGCTTTAAATGAGAACTCTCTGGGTTGCCTCTATTAACTTTGGCTTTGGTTTGGAAGATTTAATCATGAAATACAATATCAATAAAAACGTTTGAAAATGAAATAAAATTTTCGCGTTATGCGTAACATTTGGTAGTACCCACCCCCTCCCCCACCTTTTGGTGTAACAAAGTATAACGCAAGTTGGACCTCCCCCCAAAAGCGTTACGTAATTTGTAAACAGACCCTTAATGAAAACCTTTTCAGAATCAGTATTTTATTCAAGAGGAATTTTGTGCAAAGTGCAAAACAGCATCGAATAGTTCTGCAACTCTATCTGGGGGATGATTTTAAACGGTTGACAATTCTTTCAAATCGATTGAAATTGATAGTCCTGAAAAGGACTGTTTGGGATTCAAATGATGATAATCAATCAGCGAGGTTGTGATTCCTACTAGCAGCGACGGGCTTCTAGCTGGATTTTTCTGCTAACTTACACGCGCGTGTTCTTCCGACAGCTCGGGGCGCTTAGTTTGACACACGTCTATTGGTGTCAGTGAAGGCGCTCAGAAACTTCTTCGCAGCTGCTTCCTAGGTGTCTGTCAAAGTAAACGCGACGTCCGACGCGACTCACGTAAAGGAATAACAAATATTATCAATGAGTTAACGATGGGCTTCTCTACTCTGAGCCACCAGGGGCTTAGGGTGAGGCCAGAGTAAACGCGACGAGCGATGCGACGCGACGCGACTCACGTAAAATAATATTCCGTGTATAGTAGAAAATCGAAAATTTGTTTTCAATAAAATGAAATATCTGCAGTTATCAGACGTCGCAACTCATTTCTGATTAGTGCGCATGATAGTACATCCATGCGTGCATGATGCGCACTACTAATGAAATATTTCAAATTGTCGCGACTCGCGTCGCAGCGCGAGTGCTCAATCGCGCGGTCCGGTTTGGTGGCGGCCCGACAATAACAATCCTAGTGTGGGCGCACACAGTCTATCCCCGTCGAAAGCAACTTGTTGCGAGTAAATCGGATAATGCTAAGTTCCAAAAAGTGTGTCTACAAATATTGCCACATTAGGGCAGTTCAAATTTCAAAAATGTTTGAAAATTCCAACTCCCATATGTCTAATAGCATCATTTTGATAATATAGGAGTCCTGGCAAAATTTCAGGCAATTCGGTGGCCATTTAGGGGTGGCGCGAAGTCAATTTATGTTTATATGGAAATTTGTATGGGAAAAACGTAAAATTTATTCAAGTCTCCCTACAGCTGTCAAATCGTGATGAATTCAAATAAACATCCCCAACCTCCCTTTTTGAAATCTATATAAATGAGACCTCCGGATAACACATTAGTTATGAGTGGATTGAACGGTTCTATTGACAGTGTGAATATGGGATAAATGGCTAAAATGGTGTAATTAGCCTCAACGTAGCAGTGGAAATATAAATCAAAATTAATGAGTTACCCACTGGTTGAGCTCAAATAGATTCCAAAAATGGAGGTTGGGGATGTTTATTTGAATTCATCACGATTTAAGAGTTGTAGGGGGATTTGAATAAATTTTAAGTTTTTCCCATACAAATTTCCATATAAACATAAATTGACTTCGCGCCACCCCTAAATGGCCACCGAATTGCCTGAAATTTGGCCAGGACTCCTATATTATCAAAATTATGCTAATAAACATATGGGAGTTGGAATTTTCGAACATTTTTGAAATGTGAACTGCCCTATTGCCACATACACACATATATATGAAGCAGCGAAATGGCGAGTTGACATCTGGGAAGGAGCGACCTACACAGATCTGGTCGTCACAAGTTCCAATCTTACGCTCCCACGGGTCTTCTGATGACAATCGACCGCCAGCTAAGGGTTTTGTACTTAGCTGGTAGTGCAGCCTGGGCACTGTTGTCCTTCTGACATCAGCTAGAGTGAGTGGGTGCGACCAACAGGACCATCGTCCCTAACCCCTAATCCCAAGGCGTTAAGCGACCCGTGCCGAGGGGATGCATGGCCAGGGGGAGGGTGAAATAATGAGCTAGGCCTTTAACGGAGCCTGTGGGGTACCTGGGCACCCTCCACAGTAATTGTCCCTTACCACATCATGCTGGGCTCTGGCGTGGTTGACCTCTTTTCCCGAGCAACTCGTGGGACCAAAATGGAAAAACAAGTCAATTCTTCAATTAGTGGTAGTAGTGTAGACGACACGAGATGGGTTGTTCAGGTCTCCCGCTAGGAGGCCAGAAGCAATAGTCGGCAGCTCGGTGCGCAGCGCCAGCGTGGGTCACTTAACCATCTCCCAGGCTACACCGGTAGAGGATATAGACGACCCATGGCTTGTGAAGGCGATGAACCGCAAACGCGATGGGCTTTCGGCCTTCGAGGTGGCGACGGAACAGCTGGACGCCATCATCGAAGCATAATATCAGTAAGGACCTCAAAAGGAGCTTGCTGAAACTTCGAAAGTCGATGTTGGACGCCAAGCTGGAGAGGGCGGTCGGGACGGCCAAGTGTAAATCCGTAAAATCCGTGGAGTCGAGGTCTACCCAGACTGAGGCCCAAGGATTCGCGGACTCGGGCAAGGTCGAATCGACCGAGGGCGTGCCAGCGAAGACGGTGGTGCCAAAGTCTACTCAGACTGAGGCTCAAGTATTCGCGGGCACGTCGGGGGTCACTGCTCCAGCGGAGCAGACACAAAAACGGGGGAGACATCTCAGGGGATGAGCTTCCTGGGGGCCGCTCCAAAACGCGGAGGGTTACTACCCCGGACAAGGGTAGTGGGGCTGGAAAGCTGAACCCCGGCCAGGTACCTCCCAAACCGGGGGAGGAAGGACCTGGAAAGGTCCGTCCACCCAGGAAAGACGGTGGTAAGGGGCTACGGCAGACTGAGAACTCTCAGTCGCCCCAGACCAGGAAAATGGAGGGGGATGACGCCTCCTGGACCCTGGTCAAGAACAAGAGGAAACCGAAAACGTCAAGGGCCGAAAAGAAGGCCCAGGCGAACAAGGGTAGCAAGAAGTCTAGGGTAGGCGCCAATCGCTCCAGGGGCGATGCCCTAGTCATCAAGACGGACGAGGCTAAGTACTCGGTCGTCTTGAAGGCGATGAGGAGTGACGTCAAGCTCGGTGAACTCGGCGCCGACGTACGTCGAATAAGACGTACCCGGATGGGCGAGATGATCCTCGAGCTAAAGCGGGGCGTCTCGCAAAAGGGCGCCGCCTACAAGAAGTTGGCGGAGGAAGTCCTAGGCGAGACGGTCAAGGTGAGGGCACTCACGACGGAGGTGAATCTAAGGGTTAAAGACCTGGACGAGATCACCGAAATCGAAGAGCTCGTCACAGCACTGCGGCAACAGTGTGAAGTGGAGACGCCCACCGCAGCCGTTCGGCTACGGGAAGGTACGGCAGGGACACAGGTAGCATTGGTTCGGCTATCTGCAGCGGATGCCTCCAAGCTAGTCAAGTTAGAGAGCGTCAAGGTGGGATGGTCGGTGTGCCCTGTGGGCATATACGAGCAACCCGAAGTTTGCTTCAAGTGCCTAGGTGAACTAGGTGAACAAGTGAACCAGGGCACAAACAATGGGACTACAAAGTCCCTGACAGAAGCAAGATATGTCGACGCTGCGGATTGGAGGGACATAAGGCACAATGCTGCACGAACCCTCCAAATTGTTTGCTTTATTTCAGCAAAGCTGTGAACAGCAAGCACCCCATGGGGGGTTCGAAGTGCCTGGCGTTTAAGCGTGCTGCAAAATCCCAGTGCAGGTAACCCAGCTGGATTGCTCGGCCTCGCCCAAGTGTTTGGTGTACGCAGGTTTAAAGGAAACGGCGGAACACATGTTGTTCGTGTGCTCACGTTTTCGCGCAATGCGTGGCCACATGCTTGCCACATGTGGTCTGGACAATACAGACATCACCTCAGTTCATCGAGCTGAGTCGATCTAATCTGTAGATAAAAAAAAAACACTTTAATAAAGTTAAAAAAAAAACCGAGATTCGAACTAATGATCCTTCATTTCCTTGATGACCGTAAGGACGTGACCGGCGACGTTATTTACTTAGTAAAATGCAATGACTTTCCGAAATTTTGTTTTGACTCAAATCCCGAACATGACTTATATTCTGAACACTAGCGTTTCAGCACCCTAAAACTAAGAATTTCATTAGTTTTTCGTATGGAGGACCAAGACTGCAAAAGAATTCAAGATCCTATGGAGAAAAATGCGCGAATAAGGTTCAAATGACCGTTTAAACGCAACTATTCGGAATATGAGTCATGTTCGGAATTTTAATTAAAACCGTACATTGAGAATGATAGATAAATCAAAAGCTTCATTGAATTGATCTCTGTGCAATTTTGCAGTTTCTAGCCAATCAAGGAGTAGCAACTCCTGTTAATGTGCATGCTCATTAGAGTGGGGCGCCATGGTCATTTTTTCAAATTCTATGGTGTCCCAAGAATTTGGGCCCGATTTGTTGCTTCCTCGCTTTCCACATCGCATTTATAGTTTGTATGGAATTTAGTATGATAAAACATAGATTTTTGCACAGTTGGTTGGGTTCCCAAAGTTTGCGTTTTTCCGTACAACTGTGCCCCACTCCAATGCTCATGTAACTTAACTAACATGGGACAATTAGTCGTAGAAAGGCCTGGAAGGCTTGAATTAACTCGTCACATTTTGTAAAATTAAGGTAATAAAGACAATGCAGACATGCATATTTTTGCCTTTCTCGTATACTAAGTATACGGTAAAGGCTATATGATCGCTCCAAAAACAAACTTTTTATAGAAGGCCCGGAGACCCATAGTGTTATATACCGATCGACTCAGCTCGACGAATTGAGGTGATGTCTGTGTGTATGTGTGTGTGTGTGTGTGTATGTGTGTGTCTGTGCGCACCCACCCAAAAAAATGTCACTCATTTTTCAGGTACTTATCCTTAACCGATTTACTCGCAACAAGTTGCATTCGACGCAGGATACTCTCCCATTGTTTCCTATTGAAAATTGGTCAGATCGGACTATGGGCTCTGAAGTTATGGCCAAAATACATCTTTTTATAGAAAAAACGCGAAAAAAATGTCACTCATTTTTCAGGTACTTATCCTTAACCGATTTACTCGCAACAAGTTGCATTCGACGCAGAATACTCTCCCATTGTTTCCTATTGAAAATTGGCCAGATCGGATTATGGGCTCAAGAGTAATGGCCAAAATACTATTTTTATAATGTAAGAGAAAGGCACCATCACCGCTAGGTGGATTAATCTGGGTTTTTTATTTATAGTTTAACTTCTGTTTAGTGCTTCTGTAGATTACATAGGTAAACAAATGACTAAAGAGAATGTTGAAAAATTCATGTGCAAAATAGCAATGCAATAGTAGTGCAAAATAGGCAAATCAAAAGTAAACAATAAATCGCCGTTTGAGTTCAAATGGAATTACTCATGTTTTAGTCCTAATGTCATCTACGAAATTTTACGAATTTAGTATTAGGCATTGAGGTTGAAATATAACAATATTAATCATATTATTATAAAGTTTCTATAACTCTTTTTATATGTTCCGTAAAAATCTTCATTGATCTAGAACGAATTAACTTGTTCATAATTGATATGGATCTGATTCAAAACAATATCAAACCCATGAATGAATACAATGCCCTGTTTACAGGTAGCAGTGCCTTAATCTCTACATATCGATAGCGAAAGTCACGCAGAGCAAGATGCTATCAGCCCATCGCGATAAACTATGTGCTACAATTGAATTAAGGCAGCGTTTGATAAGCAGAGTGATCGAATCCTGCAGGCAGAAAAGTTCTCATCGGAAGTTTCCTCTCGATTTCTACGTGATTTGAGGCTATCAAAACTTCTCAGCTTCATAACAGAAACAACACTCCGCTTTGAAGCGGCTTGCGCAGAAAACTAGTGTAAATTATCCCATAATGCATGGGGGATGAACAATAATGCGAAAAAATCACACTGATTCTCTAGCAATTATGTAAATCAGCGAGGTGCTCAATCTGCTGAGTCTATATCGGCCGTACGTAATTAAATCGGGAAGCGATTGGTTTCCTTTCGTGATTTCCAGCCTACCCATGCAGCAAACGTTAATGAGATTTTAATAAATACACGTACACTCTTCGGTGTTTTTAAATATTCTTTTAAAAATGCGCTATATGTTTGATATCAAGATTCACATACAAAATCAGCTATCGACATGCAATGGCTAATAACTTAATCCAATTTATAGTAATTAATTGGATAGGATCAGCCTTCTCAACTTCGGGCTCGTAGCTGATCATCCCAGTGGAAAATACAATAGAGGAGAATGGTTCAAAATGCCGCCCTTATTTTTTTTAAATGTTCTAGGACGGGATACTGAATCATCCAACGTTCAGGCACAAAATTTACTATAGATATATAAACTACGATGATCCCCTACTCAAATCAACTACCCAAACAGCACACTTGTCATAAACGTGTTACTGTGACCCTTGTGCGACAAAATCCAGTTAAATATGAATTGCTGCAACCGAATCTGTCTAAATTGTGCTACTCGGTAACTAACTAACTAACTAACAACTCTAGAGTTGTCCACATGTCCATACGAATAGCTCACTAACTAAATATTTTGGATTTTATGAAGAAAACTTCAGAAATTTTCTTTCGAAATTTTTACGCGTTTCATAATCCCGAATTCTGCGGATACTTAATTATCGAATATAATTTGCGCATTTGTAAACGGCATTTATAACCATCAAATATAAGAAGCGCTTTTTTTGCTTTTCCCAGGATGCATTTATTGGGGGGTGTTCTGACTTGTCAATATCCCCAACTTAGCTATCTTGGATTTTTGTATGGAATTTATGCTCGTTTGTTTACGTTTTGCACTGAAAATGTATGTTTCACCCCCGCGCTGGTTATTCCTATCTACTGACGAAGTCGGATAACCTGTACATAAAAAAATATTGGCTTTTCCAACGCCTCTCTCTCTTTCGCATTGGTTTCGATCACGCGCATCACCGAATCGCGTTTTGGGAACTTTCCCCCTACACATCAAAATAATGCGTGTATGATGCAGGCCAAAGCGTTTTGGTCTGAAAGTCTCGTGTTGAAAAAAATATGTGGTGGCGGTGGGTCGGTTTGGTATCGTAGAGTAAAATATGACGCGTCTCCATCGCAGCATTTGGGTTGCTCTACAGCACATGCTACCTATATAAAATCCGTTTATGTATCTTATCGTCAAATTTGTACAAAACATATGTCAAATGCACATTATACAAATGTATATTAGAAAGTGCGTTTTGCATTGTTTTCCTCTACTTTTAGTAATCGTTTGCGCTTGGAAATTAAATTTAATTGGGGAGTAGATCGTGGTGTACTTCTACTCCCGTTCCCGTCATTTATTGCTCAGTCGCATGAGAAACATGGGTTGAAAAAACTTGAAAAGTTTTGATGTACCTAAGCTTCAGTAATTTCGTTCAATTCCGAACATTTCAACAGCAAAAAATGGTTTTAACTAACCAAAATGAAGCTCCGCGGAATCTCGGAACAACATTTAGCCAATACCAAGCCTTATATTTCACAAATCACGCAATGCTGAAATAGGCGATTTGGTCGAAAATACGACAATAAGTACGTGTTCTACTGATTTAACAGCAACGACTTTTAGCGCGATTATAATCCAATGTTATGCGCCAAACGGTGCTGTCGAACTGCGACAATGGAACTGCAAATAAAGGATCATCGATAAGACCTACATGAAGATAGAGGAGCGAAAGGAGGCCAAACCGCGATAGAGCGAACAAAAGCCAGAGGACCCAGAGCCTTAGCCCGTCAACGATACTCGGCTGTGGCGAAGGATGTGAAGCATTCATATCGACGAAGGGACAAGCGAGTGTTTGCGGACATTTCGAGCAACTTTTCAAATCTAGGCCACCACCTCAGCATAATCTTCCTAGAGTCCGGCAAGGGCGTAGCCAAGGGGGGGCAGGGGGGGGGGCGTCGTCCCCTCCAACGTCGTCCCCTCCCCCCTAAATTGTGGAAAGATTGAACGGGTACTGAAATGAATTCCCTCAAACATGTGCACTTTACGATCCAATCATATACAGAAATTGGTAGTTGAAATTCGAAAGATTCCCAAAACTTATTAGGGCATCCAGGATCCATAATATATGAAAGTTCAAAACAACTCGAAACATTTCGGGCTCAAAAATTCTCCTTGAAATCCTTCTAGAAGCTCCTCTGGGAACTTCTGAATTCCTCCGGAAAGTTATCCACAAATTCCTTTGAAAATCGTTCGAAAATCCTTCTCATGTAATTGTAATTCCTCCTTATCTAGAAACCCCCCACTATTTTTTTTTAGGAAATTCACGAGGAAATTCATTGAAGATTTCTTTTCTTCTCTTCAAGATTTACTTCTAGATATTTCTTCGGCTATTCTTTCTTCAGGAAGAATTTGGCATTTCCTTCAGGCATGCATTCGAGAGTTCCGTCAAGAATACATACGGAATTTCTTCCCAAAATTCTACCAGAAGTTACTTCAAAAATTTATGACGGAAATCCTCCGATTTAGCTCCATAATTTCACTTGTCAATCTATAAGAAATTCCTTAGGAAATTCTTCTAGGAGCTTCTCCGGGCATTCATCTTGGAACTCTTCCTTTAATTCCTGCGGGATTACTTCCAGGAAATTTTCCGGGAATACCTCCAAACATTCAATAGCGAAATCATCTAGCATTTCAATCTGGAATTCTTTTCGCAATTACTTCAGAATATCCTTCAAGAAATCCTCTAGAAAAATTTTCATGAATTTCTCCTGGAATTCGTCCAAGTATTTCCCCAGAAATTCTTACAGGTATTTTTTCGGGAGTTTCTTCAGGTACTTCTCCAGGAATTCTCCGGGAGATTTTCCGGGGAAGTGTACTAGAATTCCTTCCAGATTTCACTCGGAATTTACTCG